>NC_092767.1:31978290-32278290 GCF_047496795.1 Chiloscyllium punctatum
GGTGATAGTGACCACAATTCAGTTACATTCACTTCAGTGATGGAAATGGAAAAGTATATCCTGCCGGGCAAGAGATGTAGTTGGGGGAAAGGCAATTATGATGCGATTAGGCAAGAGTTAAGATGCATAGGATGGGAAGGAAACTGCAGGGGATGGGCACAATTGAAATGTGGAGCTTGTTCAAGGAACAGCTACTGGATGTCCTTCATCAGTATATACCTGTCAGGCTGGGAGGGAGTGGTTGAGCGAGGGAACCGTGGTTTACTAAAGAAGATGAATCTCTTGTCAAAGGGAAGAAGAAGGCTTAAGATGAGACGTGAAGGCTCAATTAGGGTCCTTGAGATTTACAAGTCAACCAGTAAGGAGCTAAAGACAGAGCTAAGAAGAGCCAGGAGGGAACATGAGAAGTCTTTGGCAGGTAGGATCAAGGAAACCCTAAATCTTTTGAGAGTTATGTCAGGAATCAAAGAATGACTCGAGAAAGATTAGGACCAGTCAAGGACAGTAATGGGAATTTGTGCGTGGAGTCCGAGGAGATAGGAGAGGTACAAAATGAATATTTTTCATCAGTATTCAGACAGGAAAAAGGCAATGTTGTCGAGGAGAATACTGAGATAAAGACTATTAGACAAGACAGGATTGAGGTTCATAAGGAGGAAGTGTTCCCAATTCTGGAAAGTGTGATAATAGATACTTCCGCTGGGCCACATGGGATATATCCGAGGACTCTCTGGGAAACCAGGGAGGAGATTGCAGTGCCTTTGGTTTTGACCTTTATGTCATCATTTTCTTCAGGAATAGTGCCAGAAGACTGGATGGGAGTAAATGCTGTCCCCTTGTTCAAGAAGGGGAGTACAGACAACCCTGGTAATTATAGGCCACTAAGACTTACTTCAATTGTGGGAAAAGTGTTGGCAAAGATTATAAGAGTTAGGATTTATAATCATCCAGAAAGGACAAAGTTGATGAGGGATAGTCAACATGGTTTTGTGAAGGGTAGGTTGTGCCTTACTAACCTACTTGAGTTCTTTGAGAAGGTGACCAAACAGGTGGATGAGGGTAAGGTGGTCGATGCGGTATATATGGATTTCAGTCAGGCGTTTGATAAGGATCTTCACGGTAGGCTATTGCACCAAATATAGAGGCATGGGTTTGAGGGTGATTTAGCGGTTTGGATCAGAAATTCACTAGCTGTAAGAAGACAGAGGGTGGTGGTTGATGGGAAATATTTATCCTGGAGTTCAGTGACTAGTGGTGAACCGCAAGGATCTGTTTTGGGGCTACTGCTATTTGTCATTGAAATAAATGACATGGATGAGTGTGTAGTACGATGGGTTAATTAAATTTGTGGATAACATTAAAGTCGATGTAGTTTTGGACATTGTTGAAGGATGCTGCAGGTTACAAACGGACACAGATAAGCTGCAGAGCTGGGCTAAGTGGTGGCAAATGGAGTTTAATGCAGAAAAGTGTGAGGTGATTGACTTTGGAAGGTGCAACAGGAATACAGAGTACTGGATTAATGGGAAGATTCATTGAACAGATTCTAGATGAGCAGAGAGATCTCGGTGTCCATGTACATAGATCCCTGAAAGTTGCCACCCAGGCTGATAAGTTGTTAAGAAGATATACAGTGCATTAGCTTTTATTGGGAGAGGGATTGAGTTTCAGAGCCATGTTGCAGCTGTAGAAAACTCTGGTGCAGCCGCACTTGGAGTATTGCGTACAGTTCTGGTCACCGCATTGTAGGAAGGGTGTGGGAGCATTGGTAAGGATGCAGCGGAGATTTCCCAGGATGTTGCCTGGTATGGAGAGAAGGTCTTATGAGGAAAGGCTGAGGGACTTGAGGCTGTTTTTGTTACAGAGAAGAAGGTTGAGAGATGACTTCATAGAGACATACAAGATGATCAGTGGATTAGATAAAAGAAGTTACTGCAGATGCTGGAATCTGAAACCAAAAGAGAAAATGCTGGAAAATCTCAGCAGGTCTGGCAGCATCTGTAAGGAGAGAAAAGAGCTGACGTTTTGAGTCTATCTGAGTCAGGCCTGCTGAGTTTCTCCAACATTTTCACTTTTATGATGAAGTAAACAGTTTGATTGGCACCACATCTACAAACATTCAGTCTATCCAACACGTAGACAGCACCTTCAACATCCATGACCATTACCTTCCTAAAGACAAAGGTAGTAGATGCATGAGAACACCATGACCTGCATGTTCCCTTCCAAGCCACTCACTATCCTGTCTTGGATCTATATTCCTTTAGTAAAGTCCCATCCGACCATAGGGCTGATCTCTCTGAGACATGACTGGTCGTGTGTTTAACCTGGATCACCATGCCTCAGGGAAGCTGGGGGTTGAGAAGTGGGACTTTTATTGTGATCCCAACCAGCATGGTTTGGAGGAGCTGGTATTGGTCTGGGGGGTGGGCAAGGTTAAAAATCACACAACACCAGGTTGTAGTCCAACAGGTTTATTTGGAAGCACTAGCTTTTGAAGCACTGATGAAGAAGCAGCACTTCAAAAGCTAGTGCTTCCAAATAATCCTGTTGGACTATAACCTGGTGTTGTGTGATTTTTAACTTCAACCAGTGTGGGAATTGAACCTGTGCTATTAATATAGAACATTGAACAGGAAAGCACAGGACAGGCCCTTCAGCCCTCAATGTTGTGCTGATCTTTTATGCTCCTCAAAGATCAAACGAGCCTCCATACCTGTCATTGTTCCACCTTCCATGTACTAATCCAATAGTCGCTTAAATGTCCCTCATGATTCTCACATTACTCCCCCTGCTGGTAGTGCATTCCACACACCCACCACTCTCTGTGTGAAGAACCTACCTCTGACATCCCCCAAACCTTCCTCCAATCACCTTAAAACTTGTGTCCCCTTGTGATAGCCATTTCCAGCCTGGGAAAACGTCTCTGACTATTCACTCTACCTATCCCTCTGATCATCTTGGACACCTCTATCAAGTCACCTCACATCTGTCTTCACTCCAATGAGAAAATTCTGAGTTTTCTCAAATTATCTTCATAAGACATGCCCTCCATTCCAGACAGCATCCTAGTAAATCTCCACTGCACCCTCTCTAAAGCTTCCTCATCCTTCCTATAATGAGGTGACCAGAACTGAATACAATATTCCAAGTGTTGTCGAACCAGGGCTCTATAGAGCTGCAGTATAACCTCACAGCTCTTAAACTCAATCCACCTGCTAATGAAAGCAAACACGCCATACACCTTCTGAACAACCCAATCAAATTTGGTGGCAACCTTGAGGGATCGATGGACATGGGCCCCAAATCCTTCTGTTCCTCCACACTGCCAAGAATCCTGCCTTTAACCCTGTATTAACCCAATTAAATGCAACCTTCCAAAATTAATCATTTCACACTTCTCCAGGTTGAACTCCATCTGACACCTCTGTATCCTGTCAATGTCCCATTGTAACCCACAACAGTCCTCCACACTATTTACCACTCCACCAATCTTCATGTCATCAGCAAACCTATTAACCCCTCCCTTCCACTTCCTCCTCCAGGTCAGTAATAAAAATCACAAAGAGCAGAGGTCCCAGATCCTTGCAGAACATCACTGGTCACCAAGCTCCAGGCTTTACATCCAATATTTCCTGATGAAGGGATTTTGCCTGAAACGTCAATTTTCCTGCTTCTCAGATGATGCCTGACCTGCTGTGCTTTTCCAGCACAACTCTAATCTAGACTCAGATCTCCAGCATCGGCAGTTCTCACTTTCACCTCTCCAATACTTTCCATCTACCACCACTCTCTGCCTTCTATGGGCCAGCCAATATTGTATCCAGACAGCCAAGATTCCCTGTATCCCATGCCTCCTTACTTTCTGATTGAGCTTAGCACAGGGAACCTTCTCAAACACCTTGCTAAAATCCATGTACACCACACCCATTGCTCTGTCTTCATCAATGTATTTTGTCACATCCTCAAAGAATTCATAAAGTTTGTGAGGCATGACCTGCCCTTCACAAAGCCATGTGACTATCTCTAATCAAGCTATGGTTTTCCAAGTAATCAGAAATCCTGTCTCTCAGAATCCTCTCCAATAATTGCTGACCACAGACTGGTTTATAATTCTCAGGGTTATCCCTATTGCCTTTCTTGAACAAGGGAATAACATTTGCCACCCTTCAATCATTTGGCACGACTCCAGTGGACACAGTGAGGATGCAATTGTCATCGTCAAAGGCGCAGCAATCTCTTCCCTCACTTCCTGTAGTATCCCAGGCTATATCCCGTCTGGCACAGGGGACTTATGTATCCTTACAATTTTCAAACTTTTCAGCACATCCTCTGAATAAATATTTCGAGCATAAACTGTTTGAGCAGACCAGCCTGTTTCACGCTGTCCTCACAAATGTCAAGGTCCCTCTCCGTAGTGAATAATGAAGCAAAGTATCAAGACCAGGCTCAGGGTGATCTGTCTGAGAAGAGTTCCCATCACTTGTCCTGTGGGGAATGGCTCACTGCCATCAATTCAACCCCTCACATTCCACGTGGAAATATTGTCTTCATCTCAATCTGAATGTACACAATACAAATCATACCTGAGTATATTTGGTAAATGACTATTCGTAATGTAACCAAATTGATTCCCTGGGGTTTGTGATTAGAATGAGAATTAGATTTTATTGTCACGTGTACTCAAGTATAGGAATACATGAGGACAGTGAAAAGTGCACACAGACACCATTCTCCACCACCATCTGCAACAAGATAGATTCCCTTCCATTACCTTGGTCATACACCAGTCAGAATCTGTCAGCTCCTAAAGAAATCATCCACTCTGATGGAGAATGGGGAAACTGCTATCCAGCCAGTGAATGACCTTTACTGTCTGAATCCTGAACCTGTTGCTGTTCCTGGTGATTCATGGTTCAGCCCCAGTGTATTGGAAGGTAGCGGGTGGAAGCCCTGCATTAAAAAAGGGAGACAGAAAGCAGGAAGCACAGGCCGGTTAGCTTAACATATCACAGGGAAACTGCTGGAAGGTATTATTCAACCACATACAGCAGGTCACATTGATCAGTTGAAGATAATCTGGCAGAGTCGACATTGTTGTGTGTGTCCATTGAATTTCTTTGAGGATGTAACATGTGTCATTGATAAAGGGGACTGCCCTGAGCTTAGCTTTTGTCCAATAAAATGACCCACAAATGTCATGGCAGGAGGTAAAGGCTCACAGTGTGTGTGTGTGTGTGGGGGGGGGATGGGGGGTGGGGGGGGAATGATTACACGGGAGCACGGTGGTTTATTGAAATGGAAAGCAATGGGAAGCAGCACTTACATATCCGATAGTGTTGGGGTTCGAAGCAGCACTGACAAATCCGATAGTGCTGGGGCTTGAAGCAGCACTTACATATCCGATAGTGGTGGGGCTTGAAGCAGCACTCACATATCCGATAGTGTTGGGGCTCGAAGCAGCACTGACATATCCGATAGGGTTGGGGCTTGAAGCAGCACTTACATATCCGATAGTGCTGGGGCTCAAAGCAGCACTTACATATCCGATAGTGCTGGGGTTCGAAGCAGCACTTACATGTCCGATAGTGCTGGGGCTTGAATCAGCACTTACATATCCGATAGTGTTGGGCCTTGAAGTAGCACTTACATATCCGATAGTGCTGGGGTTTGAAGCAGCACTTACATATCCGATAGTGTTGGGGCTTGAAGCAGCACTTACATGTCCGATAGTGTTGGGGCTTGAAGCAGCACTTACATATCCGATAGTGCTGGGGCTCGAAGCTGCACTTACATATCCGATAGTGTTGGGGCTTGAAGCAGCACTTACATATCCGATAGTGGTGGGGTTCGAAGCAGCACTTACATATCCGATAGTGCTGGGGCTTGGAGCAGCACTTACATATCCGATAGTGCTGGGGCTTGAAGCAGCACTTACATATCCGATAGTGTTGGGGCTTGAAGCAGCACTTACATATCCGATAGTGCTGGGGCTTGAAGCAGCACTTACATATCCGATAGTGCTGGGGCTTGAAGCAGCACTTACATATCCGATAGTGCTGGGGCTTGAAGTGAGTTTGCCAATTGCTGGATTTGTTTCCCTTTGGCCCGAGCTGCCTCCTGTTCACCATGGGGTGGGGGGTGGGGGGTCGGGGGGGGGGGAAGAGGTGTATAATCCCTCTGTCCATCCATCTCCCATCAGGATGGCCTGAAGGTTCTCTGCTTCTGCCTCAGAAAGAGACCTGAACAGTCCCCATCCCCCACCATCCCCATCCACCAGACTCAGCTCATTTGGAACCGTTTCCCTTTCACTGACCTCACTTTCTCCAAGTCAAAGGGCTGCTTCTGGCTCCCTGCACGGGTCCGAGTGTATCTGTGTCTTTGTGAGGAAGGTGGAATATTTCTTAGTTGAGTCCGATTTAGCTCTTTCTCCAACCTGTTGGTGATACAATTGCTGCTATTCCTGCTCATACCAGAATGAGAGGAAAAATATATTAATTTGTTTCCAATTTCTGTCTTTCCCGCATTACCTGTTTGCTACCCTGTTATTGCAGCCTTTGGTGTTCCCGGTAAGGCAATGTTTTTTTCTTCATGGACAGTGAATACCATGGTGTTCATGGAACAGATTTCAGGAATAGTCCTCATTGCAGAGTACCTTATCCACCCGAAGGAATTGGGGAATATGGACTCGGTGCTGCATATTTACTGAGCAGCTCCCCCAGGATAGGGATCAGTAAAGAAAATCAAGTCTAAAGACTTTAATGTAATGTTTGTGATGAAACTGAACATTTTACTGGAATCAACACATATTCAGCAATTATTGAGACGTTATATCTAATACATAGAAAGTAAAGTTTGTTGGAAGGATGCTTGTCATTTTCAAAGATTTCTTTTCTTCTGACAAATTGTCAGGAGCATTGATCTGTGGCATGGAAGCAAATCTGTGGCGAGCTCTGTGGAATATCACATCCCAATATAACCCAACCATTTGGTGTGATTTATTATATGAAGGTCCTCCTTGCTGTCTCTTCTCTCTCCCTCTTACAGCAAACCTACTGACCATCATCATTCTCTCCAATGGGAAGTGTGGACATTCCAAATGTATCTCGGTGTACATGATCGCCATGGCAACTGCAGATTTCCTGGTCCTGTGTTTCGGTGTTGTATCACGTTTTGAGATATCACATTCCAGATTCATTTCTGTCCTACGCTGCAGTTTGTAAATTCATCCTGTGTTTTATTCCTGCCACATTGGATATGTCAGTCTTGTTGACTGTCTTCTTTACAATGGACTGTTTTGTAACGATCTGTTGTCAGATATTTAAAGCAGACTGTTGCACAGTGCGAACTGCTGCTCTGATGATGACAGCATTCCCTGCCCTGATTGCTTTACAGAACACATCCTGCTGGTTTCCATATGACCCTGGCTGAATAATTCCCAACGTTGCCTGGGGCTGTCACTCCAATATGACCTTTTACAGATCAACTGCAGGTGAGGCATCCTCTTGGGTGAAAAGGATTTCAGTTGCATGGCTGCCTTTTTGTTTGAGATTACTGTTTAACTCTTTAACAATCCGGTGTATTTTAGTGGGACAGCAGAGTCTGCAGGGGATTGTGGGATCTCAGCAATGAGAACAGCTCCGACACAGAGATGAAACTCAGAAGGAAATCCATCGTTTTCCTGTTCAGTCTATCAGGCAGTTTTGTGGCTTACAGCCATCATTAACTTTTTAACCAGTAAAAAGACAGCGACAGTACATTACCGAGGTGTTTATACAGCTCCAACATCCACCGCCATTGATACTGGGGTCATTCTAATGGATTTGAGTTTCTGCACAAATACGTGTAATTATGCAGCTACCCAAAACCAAATTCAGGGAAGAGATGAAGAAGGTGATGAAATCTCCCTTCGTTTTGATATTGACTTTGATTAAAAAACATTAAACTGAAACTTTCTTCCCAGACTGAGTAAATGCCAACCTGTGGTCTCACTCAGAACGGCCTATTCTATTACGGCTAAGAAGGATTCCACTTGTGAAAATGAAACGTTCTTGGAATACATTTTTCAAACTGTCGACTGTGTTTGAGACCTGCTCATTTCTCAGGGGGTAACAGTCCTGATGGTGGTTACCCTCCATCCAGTCAAATTGTTCTCCCGGTTTTACCTGCCAGGGGCTAACACCACAACAGCCTCTTCTTGTTCACCAGCATCTCCACTTTAATCTTTGAGCAGTAGTCCAGCCTCACCTCCATTTCCCAGATGGATGGGAATGCCAACTTCTGATACCATTCTCACCGTGACCTTCTGCGAGTGTTTGTTGTGGTTCAGCAGGAACACAATAACTTCTGATCGTTTCGCTCAGAAAAAGGTGAACTGAAGTTACCCAGATACAGATCCAAGGCTCAGTCTGTCTAGAAAGGACAAAGTTAAAAATCACACAATACCAGGTTGGAGTCCAACAGGTTTATTTGGAAACACGAGCTTTCGGAGCGCTGTTCCTTCATCAGGTGATTGTGGAGGAAAAGATCATGATCGCAGAATTTATAGCTGAAGGAGGCCAGTGTCATGGCGATGTGATACTTTAAACAATTTTAGATTAAACCTTTCAACTTTTAGAATGGGATTTGCTGGCTTCTGTTCTTTGATATGTAAACCCCAGAACTTCTTTTAAATTACATTCTCAAGATAGCTCACCTTTTCTAACAATAGGTGTGAAGTCTGTCTGTGTCCCAGTGCTATGTCAGACTGAGGAGCCATCCACATACACAAGATCTGCTCAGATGAGGAGGAATGTGACGGGCACTTGAAAGTGCTCAAGGATGTCGTCATGAGAACAGGGTACGATACTCAACTCATCGACTGCCAGTTCTGACATGCCACAGCGAGTAACCCCAGTGACCTCCTCAAGAGACAGACATGATGCTATGACAATGAATGATTTACAGTGCACAACAATCACCAGACAGGGGTGTTCCCTCCCAGTCAGGGAACACTTCAGCAGGCAGGGACATGTGGTCTCAGATCTTCGGATGACCATCCTCCAAGGCAGACTTCAGGACAAGCAACAACACAAAGTGGCCGAGGAGAGGCTGATAGCCAAGTTCGGTCCCCATGGGGTTGGCCTCAACTGGGACCTTAGGTTCATCTCTCACTACAGGAGACCCCACTGCACTACACAGACACACAGACACACAGACACACACACACAGACACAGACACATTGATTGGAAAGATGATCAATAATGTTCCATGGTACTGTTATACCAGGTCTAGTTATTATAATGACCCTCGGTGGATAGGTTTTAGATATTTTGAGACTTTTTTAACACCACTGTTCCCATTCACTTTTATTCTCTTTATCAACATTCTGACTGTCAGACATATCTTTGAGGCCATTAAGGTGCGGAAGGAACTGAGAGGTCAGAGAAAAACAGAGAATGATCCAGAGGTAGAGAGCAGGAAGAATTCTGTGATTTTACTCTTTGCCATATCTGCCAGCTTCATACTTCTCTGGTTGTTGCATATTTTATATTTCTTTACTGCCGGTTATTCCTTGGATTCTGTTTCTTTTGTTCTCTTTGCTCAGATTGGATATATGCTGAGGAATTTAAGTTGCTGCACAAATGCCCTTATTTATGTGGTGACACAAAAACATTTCAGAGACCAGTTAAAGTATGCCGTGACATATCCAGTTAGAACAATAATTCAATTGGTGAATCAATCCAAGTAACTCAGAGTCAACATGAGGTACAGCAGATAGTGGAACGAGGAGTCCACGTGAGGAATGGACCGAAAGGAGAAGGAGGAGCAACATGATAACACTCCTTTCCTCATGGGCAAGGACTGACTCCATCTGAGGGGCAAAATGACAGAGACTGGAGGGGTAAAGCCAGTGTAAAGGGCTGTTAGGAATCAGCAACAATTAGTAGGAAGTGGGACAACAAAAGCAAAACCAAATATACACAAAAGCTACATTTACCCCAAGTAATCCGTTCTCAGTGAGTGAAGAGGTTAGAAAAATAAATGATATGGAGGAAGGTGTAATCGTTCACTGCAGGCCAGAGAGGGAAATACAACGACAGGCTCCTGTCCACTCTTCCTCACTGAATTCTCTGAGCTACACATCTGGGCAAATTAAAACACACCAGGAGTTTCCTGTCAGAAAGAGGAAAGAACATACTGTTAGGATTCTGTGTCTTCTGATTGCACATTTATTTTCAACAATAATTGACTTTGTTTCCATTCAGTTCCTTGCTTCGATTACTGGCAATCGCAAATTAAGATTTTCACATTGATCAGTAGGAAACCCCAAAGACAAAAGGAATTTGATTAGTTTGTGAATACATTTGGTTTTCATTCCAAGACAATACAGTGCAAAGCAGGAGTAGACAAAGGCAGACTGGATGAAACTGTTTACCTGCTGCATTCTCTCACACCTCCTCCCTCCCTTCCTCCCCACTGTGATCCCACTGAGATGACTCTGGCTGTGCTCCATCCCTGGGGGGGGGGGGGGGGGGGGGGGGGTATGCCCTAGGTGGAGGGAGCTGGGAGCTGACTGAATGAGCTGGGAATTGGGCAGAGAGGGGGCTTTGAGTGAGAAACTTGGGGATATTTCAAACAGGTTCTGGCAGCCATTGTCTCTTTCACTGTGTGCACTGAGCAGGGTGTGAGTATCGGTGTGTCTCTGTCTGTTTTTGTGTGACTGAGAGTGTGGGGAGTGTTGAACCTCAATCCCAGTTTTGATCCTTTAACTTCACCCCCTCCCTGAACCAATCCCTCCTAAAGCAAACCCCTGGAGCAGAGTCTGTTCCAAATGGAGAGAGGGAGAGAGCTCGGGCCAACTGATATGGTGAATATCACCTCTTTAATGTGGCCATATCTTTCCTTATCACCTGTTTTATCTCTCTGATTTTTCCTCTTTTCTCTCTCTCAGTCTTTCACTTTGTCTCTATCTCTCACTCTCTGTCTGTATCACTCTACATCTCCCTCTCCCTCTCAACCTTTCTCTCTCACACTATCTTTCTTTATCTCTCTCTCTCTTACTGACAGCCTCTTCTTTTGTACTTTTCTCTCCTGCCTCTTCTTTCTACCTTTATCTATGTTCTTTCTCACTCTTTTGCTCTTTCTTCTTCTCTCATTTTCCCTCTATCTTTCCTTCTCTTCCTTTTCTTCCCTATTTCTGTGTTTCAATCCTGAAACAGCACCCTTCCCTTCAATTTTGGACAACCCCCCCCCCTCTAACAGCACATTTAGCCCCTGTCCCCCTCCATGACCCCTGTCCATTTGCCCTTCCCTGTGCTGCTTCATCTCCCCCGAACTGCCCCTCTGTAGTTTCTCTGTTTCACACCCACTGCATATAAAAACCCCTCAGTATCTCCATCCACCAACAATACCCTTCCCCTTGCTGTGACCCAGGTCCTGGTCTAGAGGACAAAGCGAGCGCGTGAAGAGACTAACGTGTCTTTTCACTGTGTACCGTAATGTCATGGAGTCATAGAGTCATCCAGCACGGAGACAGACCCTTCGGACCAATCAGGCCACACTGACCATGTTCCAAAACTAAACTATCCCCAACTGCCTGCACTTGGCCCATATCCCTCTAAACCTTTCCTATTCATGAACTTATCCAAAGGTATTTTCAACATTGAAACTGTACCTGCATCCACCACTTCCTCTGGTAGTGCATTCCACACATGAACTACTAAAAATGTTGCCCCTCATGTCCTTTTTCAATCTTTCTCCTCTCACCTTAAAAATATACCCCCCGGGTTTGAACTCCCCATCCGAGGGAAAAGACCCCTGTCATTCACCTTATCTATGCCCCTTATAATTTTATAAACATCAATATGTTTACCCCTCACCCTCCAATGCAACAGCCCATTGTTATATCTCAAACTGATGTGCAGGTCTGGGGAATTGGCCATGTTAAATTGCCCATAGTGTTCGGTACATTAGTCAGAAATGGGTCTGGGTGTGTTACTCTTCAGAGGGTCAGTATGGACTTGCTGGGCCAAAGGGCCTGTTTCCATACTGTAGGGAGTCTAATAGAGGGAATCTAACCCTCCATTCCTGGCAACATCTTGCTAAATCTTTACTGAACCCTCTCCAGTTTAATAATATCCTTCCTATAACAGGGCGATGAGAATTGCACACATTAATCCAGAAGAGGCCTCATCACTGTCCTGTACAAGTTCAATATGATGTCAGAACTCCGATACTCAAAGGTCTGAGCAATGAAGGCAAGCATGCTAAATACCTTCTTAACTACCCTGTCTAACTGGGATGCAAATTTCAAAGAAGTATGTCCCTGACCCTGAGGTCACTCTCTGCTCTCCCACAATACCCAGGGCCCTACCATTAAGTCCTGACCTTGTTTGTATTCCCACAATGCAATACCTCACCTTTATCCAAACTAAACTCCATCTGCTACTCCTCAGCTCATTGACCCAATGGATCAAGATCTCTTTGTAATCTTGGGTCACATTCTTCGCTGTCCAATTGACCATTTTGGTGTCATCCACAAACTTACTAAACATTCCTCCTACATTCTCATCCAAATCCTTTGTATAAATGACAAACAGAAGTGAAGCCAGTACCGATCCCTGTGGGACACCGCTGGTCACAAATCTCCAGTCTGAAAAACAATGATCCACCATCACCTGCTGTCTTCTACCATCAAGCCAATTACATCCAATTGGCAAGTCCACCCTGAATCCCATGTGATCTAACTTTACGAATCCGTCCCCTATGCAGACCCTTGTAAAAGGCATTATTAAAGGGCAACCAAACAACATCTACCACTCTGTCCTCATCAATCATTTTGGTTACTTCTAAAAACAAATCCAATCAAGTGTGTGAGACATGACTTTCCTCACACTAAACTATCCTGACTATTGTTGTGGTTCTGTTCGCCGAGCTGAGAATTTGTCTTGCAAACGTTTCGTCCCCTGTCTAGGCGACATCCTCAGTGCTTGGGAGCCTCCTGTGAAGCGCTTCTGTGCTGTTTCCTCCGGCATTTATACTGACTATCTCTAATCAATCCTTTCCTCTCCACCCTCTGTAAATCCTACCTTTCAGGATCATCTCTAAAAATGTATCCACCACCGAAGTCAGACTCGCAGGTCAATAGTTCCCAGCCTTCTCCTCACATCCCTTCTTAAACATATTAACCACACCCCAGTCTTCCAGTTCTTCATATGTGTTTTTAGATGATACAAATATTTCTGGTCAGGCCCCTGCAATCTTCTCTCTAACTTCCCACAACGTCCTGGAACACACTTGATCAGGTCCTGGAGGTTTATTTATCTTTATGTTTTTCAGGATCTCCAGCACTTCCTCTTCTGTTTTCTGTCAACTGTTCTCAAAACATCAATATTTATATCCCTGATTTCTCCAGCCTCCATTTCTTTCTCAACAGTAAAAACTGATTCAAAATACTCATTTATATCACTCACATCTCTTGAGATTCAACGCAAAGACAACCTCGTTGGTCTTTAAGGGATCTTATTCTCTATCCAGTTGCTGTCTCATTCTTAATATATTCATAGAATCTTTGGATTATCTTTACTTTACCTGCCAAGACTATCTCCTGTCCCCTCGTTGCCTTCCTCATTTCCTTCGGAAGAATGTCCCTACACTCTTTATACTCTTCAAGACATTCAGTTGATCCTAATTGTCTCTCTAATAGATGGTTATTTTTTATTCTTGACTTGAACTTCAGCATCTTTATTCATCCATTGTTCCCTAACCTTACCAGCCTTGCCTTTCACTCTAACAGGAACAGAATGTTTCTGAACTCTTGTTGTCACACTTTGGAAGGCCTCCCACTTGTCAGTTGTCCTTTTACCTGTGATGAGTCTACTCCAATCAACTTTTGAAAGATCTTGTTTCCTATCCTGAAAATTTGCCTATTCCAATTCGGAACTTTAACTTTTATGGAAGACATATTCTTTTACATAACTAATTTAAAATTATTTGTATTACGATCACGGGTCCAAAAGTGTTTCCTGACTAACAGGTGGAAGTGGGTACTATCGATGCTGGAGATTAGAGTCAAGATTAAAGTGGTGCTGGAAAAGCACAGCAGGTCAAGCAGCTTCCGAGGAGCAGGAAAATCAATGTTTCGGGCAAAAATCCTTCATTGGGAATTTCAGGCAAAAGCTCTTCATCAGTCACTTGCCCTGCCTTATTTCCCAAGAGAAGTTCAAGTTTTGATCCGTCTCTAGTGGGAACATTTATAGAACATTTATAGTGGGCGGCACGGTGGCACAGTGGTTAGCACTGCTGCCTCACAGCGCCTGAGACCCGGGTTCAATTCCCGCCTCAGGCGACTGACTGTGTGGAGTTTGCACGTTCTCCCCGTGTCTGCGTGGGTTTCCTCTGGGTGCTCCGGTTTCCTCCCACAGTCCAAAGATGTGCAGGCCAGGTGAATTGGCCATGCTAAATTGTCCATAGTGTTAGGTAAGGGGTAAATGTAGATGTAGGGGTATGGGTGGGTTACGCTTCGGCAGGGCGGTGTGGACTTGTTGGGCCGAAGGGCCTGTTTCCACACTGTAAGTAATCTAATCTAATCTAATCAAAACATAGAACAGTTCAGCACAGAACAGGCCCTTCAGCCCACGATGTTGTGCTGACCACTGATCCTCATGTATGCACCCTCAAATTTCTGTGACCATATGCATGTCCAGGAGTCTCTTAAATGTCCCCAATGACCCTGCCTCCACAACTGCTGCTGGCAACGCATTCCATGCTTTCACAACTCTCTCTTTCACAACCCGCCTCTGACATCCTCTCTATACTTTCCTCCAACCAGCTTAAAACTATGACCCCTCATGTTATACATTTCTGCCCTGGGAATTAGTCTCTGGCTATTGACTCTATCTATGCCTATCATTATCTTGTGTACCTCAATTAGGTCCCCTCTCCTCCTCCTTTTCTCCAATGAAAAAAGTCCGAGCTCAGTCAACCTCTCTTCATAAGATAAGCCCTCCAGTCCAGACAGAATTATGGTAAACCTCCTCTGAACCCGCTCCAAAGCATCCACATCTTTCTTATAATAGGGCGACCAAAACAAGTATTCCAAGTGCAGTCTAACCAAAGTTTTATAGAGGTGCAACAAGATCTCATGACTCTTAAACTCAATCCCCCCGTTAATGAAAGCCAAGACACCATATGCTTTCTTAACAACCCTGTCCACTTGGGTGGCCATTTTAGGGGATCTATGTACCTGCACCCCAAGATCCCTCTGTTCCTCCACACTGCCAAGAATCCTATCCTTAATCCTGTACTCAGCTTTCAAATTCGACCTTCCAAGATGCATAACCTCGCATTTATCCAGGTTGAACTCCATCTGCCACCTCTCAGCCCATCTCTGCATCCTGTCAATGTCCCGCTGCAGCCTACAACAGCCCTCTACACAATCAATGACACCTCCAACCTTTGTGTCATCTGAAAACTTGCTGACCCATCCTTCAATCCCCTCATCCAAGTCATTAATAAAAATTATAAACAATAGAGGTCCAAGGACAGAGCCCTGTGGAACACCATTCACGCCAGACTTCCAGGCAGAATATTTTCCTTCTACTACCACTCGCTGTCTTCTGTTGGCCAGTCAATTCTGTATCCAGACAGCTATGTTCCCCTGAATCCCATTCCTCCTGACCTTCTGAATGAGCCTACCATGGGGAACCTTATCAAATGCCTTGCTGAAGTCCATATACACCACATCCACAACTCGACCCTCATCAACTTTTCTAGTCACATCCTCAAAGAACTCAATAAGTTTTGTGAGGCATGACCTGCCCCTCACAAAGCCGTGTTGACTGCATTTAATCAAGCCATGCTCTTCCAGATGGACATAAATCCTATCCCTCTAACACCTTGCAGATGACAGACATGAGAATTACTGGTCTGTAATTGCCTGGGATTTCTCTATTTCCTTTCTTGAAGAGAGGAATTACATTTGCCTCTCTCCAGTCCTCAGGTATGACTCCAGTGGAGAGCGAGGATGAAAAGATCTTTGTAAGTGGCGAAGCAATTGCATTTCTCATTTCCCAAAGCAGCCAAGGACAAATCTGGTCCAGGTCTGGCGACTTGTCAATCTTAATGTTTGACAAAATTTTCAGCACATCAGTTTCCTCTATCTCTATCCATTTCAGCATGCACACCTGCTCTTCAAAGGTTTCATTCACTACAAAGTTTGTTTCTTTCATAAAGACAGAAGCAAAAATCTCATTTAGGGCTTGCCCTACCTCCTCAGACTTCACACACAAATTCCCTATGCTATCTCTGATCGGCCCTACTCTTTCTTTGACCATTCTCTTATTCCTCACATAAGTGTAAAATGCACTTGTGTTCTCCCTAATCCGTTCTGCCAAGCCTTTCTCGTGCCCCCTCCCGGCTCTCCACAGACCATTTTTAAGCTCCTTTTTAAGTGAGGGCCTGCCTGTAATCCTGTAGAGCTGAGCTTGACCCGAGCTTCCTCCACCTTATGTAAGCGACCTTTCTCCTTTTGACGAGAAGCTCCACCGCTCTCATCATCCAAGGTTCCTTTATCTTACCACTTCTTGCCTGTCTCAGAGGGACATATTTATTTTCTTGCAACTGAACAAATTCTTCGCCATCAAATCCTTTAATATCGTGGCAGTCTGAGACAATGTTTGGAAAATTAAAATCTCCTTCTATTACAACCTTATTATCTTAGCTATATTTGAAGTCTCTTGAAATATTTGCTTCTCAATTGCCCTCTGACTATTGGGGCGTTGATAGTAAAATCCCATCAAGGTGATCATCCCTTTCTTATTTCTAATTTGAACCCATATATTTTCACTAAATGATCCCTCAGAAACACCTTCTCTAATTACAGGAGTAATATTTTCCTTAATAAAAAATGCCAGACCTTCTCCCACCTTGCCTCTTTCTGTCCTTCCTGTACCATCTAAAACCCAGAACACTGAGCTGCCAGACTTTTCCATTCCTCAGCCATGTTTCTGTGATAGCGATGACATCCCAGGCCCATGTTCTCTTAGATGCCCTGTGGTCATCAGCCTTATCCATGAGACCTCTTGCATTGAAATAAATGCAGTTTAATTGTTCAGTGTTCCTTTGTTCTCTGACTTGTTCTTGACTGTCTTTTCTAAAGAACGTTCTGTTTTCGGATTCAGAATCATTGTCATCTTTCTTTCTATTTTCACTGTTGTTCAGAAAGCCCACACCCCACCTCTCTCGAATCTTACAATCTCCTGAAATAGAACGAGCAAATCTCCCACCAGGATATTGGTCTAGTTCAGGTGAAACCCATCCTTTTAAACAGGTCTTTTCTGTCCCAGAAGAGATCCCAATGCTCTAAGAAAGTGACTCCCTGCACATTGCAGCACCTCGTCAACCATTGATTTATCTGCCCTGTCCTTTTATTCCTTCCCTCATGAGAACTTGGCACCAGAAGTAAACCAGAGATTACTTTTTAAAGTATTTTTTTAACCTTCTACCTAACCAGTTATACTCACTGATTAGATTAGATTCCCTCCAGAGTGGAAACAGGCCCTTCAGCCCAACAAGTCCATGCCGACCCTCCAAAGAGTAATCCACCCAGACCCATTTCCCTCTGACTAATGCACTGATCATTATGGGCAATTTAGCATGGCCTGGTGGGCGGCATAGTGGTTAGCACTGCTGCCTCACAGCGCCAGAGACCCGGGTTCAATTCCCACCTCAGGCGACGAACTGTGTGGAGTTTGCACGTTCTCCCCATGTCTGCGTGGGTTTGCTCCGGTTTCCTCCCACAATCCAGACTAATCAAACATCTATCTCTAATCTCAACATTCATCATGTCCCTCTCCTCAGTGAATACTGATGCAAAGTAATCATTCAGAATCTAACCCATTCTCTCCGGTTCGACACACAGCCTTCCTTCATTATCCTTTAGTTACCCGCTTGCTTCTTATATAAGAATAAAAGGCTTTGGGATTGTCCTTAATTCTGCTTGCTAAAGCTATTTCATGACTCCTTTTAGCCCGCTTGATTCATCATTTAAGACAGGTTCTACTCTTCCAATATTCCTCCAGGGCCTGTTCTCTTCTTAGCTGCCTTGACCTTATGTACGCTTCCCTTTTCCTCTTGGTTAGTCGTATATTTTCTCCTGTCATCCACAGTTCACGAATTTTTCCTTTCCTATCCTTTGCTTTCAACGGGACATGCCGACCCTGCACTAACTTTAAGCTATCTTTGAAAGCCTCCCACATATCAAATGTGGACTTCCTTTCGAATAGCTGTGTCAAATCCACATTTCCCAGCTCCTGCCTAATTTTGATATAACTGGCCTTGACCCAGTTTAATACTCTTCCTTTAGGACCACTCTCATCTTTGTCTACAAGTATTCTAAAACTTACAGAATTGTGGTCACCGTTCCCAAAGAAATCCCCCACCGCAACTTCTACCACCTGGCCTGGCTCATTCTCCAACACCAAGTGCAATATGGCCCCTTTCCTCATCGGACTATTGACATACTGCTCTAAAAAATTCTCCTGGACGCTTCTTACAAGTTATGCCCCATTCAGACCTCTGACACTACGTGTATCCCAGTCAATGTTGGGAAAATTAAAATCTCCCGTCACCACTACCCTGTTGCCTCTACATCATTCCAAAATCTGTTTACCTATTCATTCTTCTACCTCACGCTCACTGTTGGGAGGCCTGTAATACAGCCCCAACAATGTAACTGCACCCTTATTTGTCAGCTCCACCCATAATGCCTCGCTACTCAAGCCCTCCATAGTGTCCTTTCGCACAGCCGTGCTATCATCCCTGAACAGCAATGCAACTCCTCTCCCCCTTTTACTTCCCTCCCTGTCCTGTCTGAAGTGTCTATATCCTGGAGAGATAGTGAAGGGGCTGGAGGGGGATAAGGAGATAAGGAGGGTGTAGGTGCTGGAAGGAAATTGCAGAGATAACGAGGGGTGTTGGAGCAAGAGGGGTTTACAGAGGTAGGGAGTGGTATAGGGGTTGGAGGCTGTTGGAGAGATATGGAATAATGTTGATAGTCAAGATGGCATCTCATACAGGGAGGGATGTAACTGCTGGATGGTGACACAGAGAGAGGAAGAGATGTCGGGGCTGGAACAGATTACTGGGATAGGGACAGATGCAGTGTCTGGAGAATGTTACAAAGATGAGTTTTGTTGGATGGTGGAATTGAAAGAGATAGGGAGGTTTGTAGTTTCTCAAGGACATTAGAGAGATGAGGGGTGTACAGATAGAGCAGGTTTACAGATATACAGGTTTACAGGGAGGCTTGTTGTGGCTAAAGGAGGTAACAGAGATTGGAGGGTTGTAGGTGCTCTGGGAGGTGGCAGAACTGGGGAGGTGTGCAGGGGCTGGAGCATGTTACAAAGGTAGGGAAGAGTTTAGGGGCTGGCAGAATTTACAGAGATAGGGAGGTTTATAGAGATTAATGGAAGTGACAGAGATGGAAGGATTCTAGGTGCTATAGGAGGTTACAGAGATAGGGAGGGGTGTTGGGGCTGAGGGACGTTATAGTGAGGGTTTCAGTAACTCCCTGTTTGATCACAGTGAGGCCCCTTGAACTGTTCAGGTCAAAGTGTGACCTCACCGTGTATATCACAGACAGAGCTCAGACATCACAATTGGTTTATAAACTGGCTTCATCAGAGACACGAGGCTGCTGCAGGAAACACAGGGAAGGCTAGGTCACTGCACTGACCGTGTCTCTGGCTGATCTCTCTGAGAGTGAATGTGATCAGCAAGAAGATAAAAACAGCTTCACTTCACAGAGACCACATTATATTGCGTAAATCCCATTAGCGAGGTGATCAGACAGAAGGTGGTGAGGTTTGAAAGGTCCCTGAAAAAAATCTTTCTCTTGAGGTTTTGGTGGAGATAGGGGAAGACAGGACAAGCTGTTTGGTCGATGGGAGGAATGAATCCAGTTGGTGGCTAGAAGGGAGAGGTGAGGGGGTGGGAAGGGAGTCGGGATAGAAAAGGGGGTTACTTGAAATTGGAGAACTCAATGTTGAGTACTCCATGTTGCAGGCTGCCCAGAAGGAAGATGAGGTGTTGTTCCTCTAATTTGTAGTTTAATTTGTTGTGGCAGTAGAGGAAGCCAAGGATGGTCATGTCAGAAAGGAAGTGGGAAGGGAATTAAAATGGGCTATGACTGGAAGGTCCGGTCGGCCTCTGTGGGCCTGGCCAAGATGCTTGGCAAACCGTTCACTAAGTTTATGTTTGGTCTCCCAGATGTAGAGAAGACCACACTGGGAGCACCGGATACAGTAAACTAGGTTGGAGGAGAGGCAGGTGAACCTCTGTCTCACCAATGATGCAAAGCCTACCAGCACACCACCCCCTTCCAGTGCCCCAAAGAGTCCTTACAGGTGAGACAATTTCAAATAAACCCCTTTCCTATCCCCTGATTCCCTTCCTAGCCCCTCCCCCTTCCTTCCATTCCTCTCATCGACCCTTCCTCCCAGCCACCAACCAGATTCACTCCTCCCATTGACCAATCAGGTCATACCCTCTACCTGTCTTCACCAATCCCCACCACCTTGCCCCTGCCAACCCCTTTATCTGCAGCTACCCACAAACCCACCCCCAGTCCTGAAGAAGAGTTACCCCCAAAATATTGCCTTCTCCACCTCCTGATACTGCCTGGCTTGCTGTGTTCTTCCAGCCTCCTGCTTGTCTCCCTTGGAATTCAACATCTGCAGTTTTTTTTGTCTCCGAGCAAGGAAATGGTCAGCCTGTGGAATGTGGGATTCTGGGAGGTTCGAAGTGTCAGAGATAAACATATCTCTTGGAAATGTGACAGTGTGCATAGAGTTCTTTTTTCGAGAATGGGAGTAACTGTAGGCCATCCACGGGGCTGAGGATGAGGGGAATAACACATTTACCGAGGTGTCTACATCACAGTTAGTGTGTATGGGTAAATAAGGAAAAAAACATGACAGCCAGGTATCTCAGGAGTCCCCTGAGATGATCGAGATCAGACATCAGTTTCCTGCTTTGGAAGCTTGTGATGGAACGAATTCATCAGAGGAACACAGACAGAGTCACGTCAGCTGGACAGGGTGGTAGGAAGAGTGGATACATAGTACTGATAATGGGTTCGTTAGTTAGGGGAACAAAGTGGAGTTTCTACAGTTATAAACATACCTTCAGCATGCGATGATAACCTCCTTGCTACCAGGGTCAAGGAAATCACAGAACAGCTGCAGGAAATTCTGCTGCAAGAGGATCAAACGACAGAGGTATTGCTCCATGTTGGTGACAAAGACCTCGGTGGGAATGCGGGGATGTGGTCCATGAAACAGATTTGAGGCAGCAAGGAATGAGATTGAAAAGCAGGATGTGGAAACAGTATTCTCAGAATTACTGCCAGTCCCACGTGTTGATCAGAATCCGAGCAGAATAATTGGATGGTTTTACATGTGACTGGAAAATGGGTTCAGAAGGTCAGGCAGCATGTTTCAAGGCATTAGGACCAGCTCTGGAGCAGGCTCGAACTCAACAAGATGGACAGTTTACATCTTGGTAGGACTGGAATGAACATCCATACAATTCCTCCAAATAAATTTGTGAGTGCTGTTGGGGAGATGATAATCGAGAAATGGCTTGGGAATGTAAGTGGCATCTTGGCTTCAAGGGAAGGCTGCATTCATATTCTCTCCCTCCCCGATCAGTTTCTTGGTCATGTGCTGCGGGATCCTAAATTGCTCCCAATCATCAGACTTAATATTGTTTTTGGAATTGTTATCCGCCATTTCATTTGACTTTCTGCAACAAAGCCTGTAATTTTTTTTCAAACCATCACACCATCTGGTAACATTTACAGCATAGCAGAACATCGAACACTTTCATATTGAGTTTATGCAACAAGACTCAGTGGAAAAAAAAAGAAATCAGTGGAAGAACATGGAACATTTTGGATACACGAGTGAGAATTTAAAATCGAGAATTTGGAGGACAATATGCCTGTGTTTGTTCTTGCAATCACCGGATGATCAGGGAATATTGGGATTTGCTGGGATATGCAAAGCAGGAGGGAGGAAGACATTTGGACAAAATAAAGATATGGAGTTTATAATCTGGTGTTATGGTGCTTGTTACAAAGATCCAGATATAACAACCAAATCAGTGACTGTTTCACCAAATATGAACTGAGGTAGGGATATAGGAGCTGTTTTGCAGATGGAAACAATTCTTCATGATGATGTAAATATCATTTTGAATTTATCACACCCTTCAATATGAAGCCACAAGCAAACAGGGTTCATCCAGAGTCAGTTCACAGTGAGCTCCATGGAGACAGTGAGAGCCACAAAACATTTTCATGGAAGTACAAGATGTCGCCTCATTTGCCATATCTGACCCCATTCCCAAGCTTCAGATCATATCTGCCACCAAGCCCTCTAATTGGGCCTTAGAGTTTCCCAACGACTTTCCCAAAGATTGTGTAAAGAAATGAATAATGAAATGGAGTGATATCAGTCTCAGGGCAGAGCAGACAGTGTGAATGGGCAAAGTAAATTATCGATGAAAATATGTTTGTAATGAAAAGGCAGGTTTTTTTTGCTGTTTACACATCACATTATTTAGTCTTTATAACAGGAACTTTTGTTTTGCACTTTTTCCAGATGTATATATCAGAGACTTCAGTGCGGAAGAATGGGCAGGAGTCAGTCATTGGTTTTTCCACTCTGGCCTGCAGTGAACAGTGATAATTCCCTCAGGACATGTTTTTTATCTGTGTCTGGTTCACTCACTGAGAATGGATCGCTTCAGATGACTGCCCTCTTTTGGTTGCTTCGGATGAATTTTCTTTTGTGCATATTTAATTCCTTTTTCGGTTTTGCTTTTGTTGTCCCACTTCCTACTAATTGTTGCTGATTACTAACAGCCCTTTACACTGGCTTTACCCCTCCAGTCTCATTCATTTTGCTCCTCAGATGGAGTCAGTCCTTGCCCATGAGGAAAGGAGTGTTATCATGTTGCTGCTCCTCCTTCTCCTTTCGGTCCATTCCTCACTTGGACTCCTCGTTCCACTATCTGCTGCACCTAATGTTGACTCTCAGCTACATGCATTTATTCTTCAATTGAATTATTTTTATAAGTGGATATTTCACTGCATACTTTAACTGGTCTCTGAGACTATTCTGCATCACCACATAAATAAATGCATTTATGCAGCAACTTAAGTCTCGCAGCATATATGTGATTAGTTCAGAGATAAAAATCATTCAAATAATAATCAACATTGAAGAAATATAAAATATACACCAACCAGAGAAATATGAAGCTGACAGATACAGCAAAGAGTAAAGTCACCGATTTCTTTCTGCTCTCTATCTCGGGGTCATTCTCTATTTTTCTTTGACTCCTCAGTCCCTTGCGTGTCTTAACTGCCTGAAAAATGTGTCTTGTACTTCCATGAAAATGTTTTGTGGCTCTCACTGTCTCCATGGAGCTCACTGTGAACTGACTCTGGGTGAACCCTGTTTGCTTGTGGCTTCATATTGAAGGGTGTGATAAATTCAAAATGATATTTACATCATCATGAAGAATTGTTTCCATCTGCAAAACAGCTCCTAAACCCCTGCCACAGTTTATATTTGGTGAAACAGTCATTTTTTCGGTAGTTATATCTAGACCTTTGTAACAAGCACCATATCGGCTGGAGACGAGATTATAAACTCCATACCTTTACTTTGTCCCTATGTCTTCCTCCCTCCTGCTTTTCCAGCAAATCCCAAGTTTCCCTGATCATCCTGTGATTGCAAGAACCAACACAGACACACTATCCTCCAAATTCTCAATTTTAAATTCTCACTCATGTATTCAGGATGTTCAGAAAGAGAATAAAAGTGAATGGGAGAAGTGGTGTTAAAAATGTTTCAATATATCGATAACTCAGCCAATGAGCATCATTATAATATCTGTAGGTGGTGTAACAGTACCATGGAAAATTGTTAATGATCATTTCGGCTTCAAATCGAAAATAGTTGGGAATATTCTTTCAAGAAAGGAAAATTCAGATTATTGCTAGAACCCTCATTGCAGTTTTGTCTGTGCAATACTGAGATGTCATCTGATGAATATAAATGGCCACAAATCAATCAAAAGAAAAAGCGACAGTGAACCAGACAGAACAATCAACGGTCAAGCGGCTCCGGGCATAGATGGTGCTACAAACAGGAGTGATGTCCAGAAGGCACCATGGATAATAATAGTAAGTAAACTTAAAAAGCATGATATCAAAAGTAACGTACAGTAGATCAGACACTGCCATGGTTCCCAGATAGTGAGCGGTGCATGTCGAAAGACCACACTTGCCCTCAGACAAGATTAGAATTGCTGCTGGACTAACTGGAAGAGAGAGAAAGGAAAAAAAGAGACAAAGTTACTGATCAAATATTCTCTATGCATGATGGATTTTAGCACAAAGATAATTGTTGCTCTGTGTCTTATCATCTGAACAATTATAGTAACACCTCTCAAATCAAACAATTGCCCTTCTAGAGACACATAGGGAAATGCATCAGCAGCAAATCACCCCCAGAAACACGTTAATATACTCAATATTTTTTGGGGAAAGCAGAAGTTGTTTCTTCTCTTTCATAAGTTACTCTGACTGGCAGGAGTTTCTCATAAGACCACAACATCCACAAGAAGACATCTGGGATCAATAAAGTAGAGAATGGGAGACAACTGACATGGACATTAACTGCAAAATGTTTGCATTCAGTTTTGGAGTCTCCACAGCTCAGATTGCCTCCAGAATTTTATATCCACACTTTATGAAGGACAGTACAAGATATGGAATCACGGCACAGTAACCAGAAATGGATGCCCTCCACATTATGGACAGGTGAATGATTGGACATTGAGTCACTCCCTCATGCACAGGACTGAACATACTGACAATCAGAACGTTGAAGGTATTCAGCAGTGAATTCAACCACCATGTCCCAGGTTAGATTGCATCAAAATTAAAAGAAGTGCTTTTTTAAAAAAATCTGTACAGTATGGAAACAAGTCCTTCAGCCCAACAAGTCCACACCAACTCTCGGAAGAGTGTCCCACTCAAAACACCTGCCTCCCAATCCCAGTAACGCTGTGTTTCCCATGGCCAATCCACCGACCCTGCACATTTTTGGACTGTGTAAGGACACCAGAGCACCCAAATGAAACTGATACAGACCCAGGGAAAATGTGTAATCAACACACAGTCACCAGGAGCTGGGATTGAATCTGTCTTCCTGGTGCTGCAAGACAGCAGTGCTAATCACCTAGCCACCATGCCGCCCAACTTCCAATATTTGTGATGGAATTCCGCCACATGTTGAAGCCTGTAAACCATAGTCTTCACACAAATAAAATCTGACTCCATGCAACATAGTTCATTGCATCTTTCCAGTTTAGAAATCAGACACTTTATCTGGGATTAAGCAAAGCCTCTTGCCTGATGTCCAGGTTCATGCACCCAAACTCCTCTCCTAGTCCCTCTTCCTGTGAATGGAAACCCCCCCCCTCCCAGATTTGGAGCACACACTAGGGCTAGGAGTCCTCACGGTTTAACCAGCACTCTCTGTGGAGATCACCAGAATTGCACCACAATTTTGTTCTAGGGGAGCAAACATCGAATAGCCTTTATTGTCACATATACTCAATGAGTACAGTGAAGAGTTTATACCTCACCAATTACAGTACCGACTGAGATACAAAAGTAAAAGTTCAGGACAGCTGACCATGCTGGCAGCTAGTTTTCAATCCGCATCAGTGACACACAATGCCGTGAAGCTGCTATGCAAGGAGGCTCATACGTCAGACTAGGACATTGCCATGTCACCCCGGGAGGCTGCTGCACCAGGCGGGGAGGGCACTGTGCTGTAAGGCCACTGTACCAGGTCAGGAGGATGCCACACTGAGAGGCCACTACGCCGGGATGGGAGGATGGCACGCCACGCTGGAAAGCTGCTGCGCTAGGCTGGGAGGCCCTTGCAACAGGCCAGGAGGATGTCATACCTCACCGGAATGCTGCTATGGGAACATTAAGGCTGCCCACAACATGCCAGGAAGCTGTTGTGCCAGGCCAGGAGATCGTGAGAGGAGGCTGCTGTGCCAGTCCAGGAGTTGTCACCAAAGAGCACAAATCATCTCTGCAGGCAAGGAATCGTGCTCCCTAGAGGACGGGAGTGGTTGCCAGAGGCTGGGAATCGTCTCTGCAGGCAAGGAATCATTGCTCACCAGCGGCCAGGAAGGAAAGGAGCAGGAAAAGAGAAAGAAGAACACGTGGAGCGGATGAGTTCTGGCTGGAACATCCTACACCGCTGCCTTCTTGGAGCTTGGTATCAGGGACTGCTGCTGTGGATCCAGTCCAATCTCAAAGATTAGGGGAGATCATGGCGTTTTGGTCTTGTGAGACAATGATTTCAGAGATCAAGTGGAGCTGGGTTCGATATCCACAACGGCAGACGGTGAATTCAATACAAATCGAGACTTAACAGTCTCATGGTGACCACTAAACTGTTATCAGTTGTCAGGAAAAAAAGAATCCCATCTCCTTCACAAATGTCTTTCAGAGAAGGAAAGCTTTCATTCTAACATGGACTGGGCTACATGGGAGTACAGTGTGTCAGAAATATGCCATTAAGAGGGATTTATTTTGTCCTGTTTCTCTTGAAGAGAGCTATTGTCAACTAATGGTGAGGTGTCTGCTCCGTGGAAAGCAGAGTAAATAGCTTTGATATTTTTTAAATTTACTCAACAACATCCTGAGTGGATGGAGTTAGGCTCACAAACTTCGTGTTTGTGATGGAATTCATAAACCATAGTTCACAAACTTCTGGTTTTAGTTTCTGCTATCTGTTGTTGAACTTCGTGTTTTGGAGTTGAAACTGGTCAATACAGCTCTCTCTCTGCTGCTACAAAAAATCTTGACGGCTCTCTCAGTTGTTGAAAGGGTTCTTTCAGTATTTCATTCTGCCACGTTAGAATGAGAAAACCGCAATGAGAATCACAATGTTTTGCTGAATTTGCTTTCGCCAAGGGTGTGTTTATGGATGAGTTAAAATACAAATTACTTTGTCTCTGGTCAATAATATAAAATCAAATGCATCTGCAAATACAATTCTGCAAATGCAAATTCACCTCATTGACTTATGCGTGCGTGTGCATGTGCGCGTGTGTGAGAGAGAGAGTGTGTGTGTGTTGGGGGTTGGGGGACAGGGACAGAGTGTGAGTGTGTGCATGCTGAATGGAGTGTGTAGAGATGGAGTGGTCGATATCCATATTTGATACCCATGAGGTTGGCCTCAACGGGATCTGGGGTTCATGTTACACTACAGTTGACTCCACTACACTATATGCACACATATACTCTCACATACACACACATTCTTATATGCACATACACTCACATTGACTCTCTCATATACATATTCTCTCTCTCAGCCACAAACACATACAATCCCCACTTGCACTCCCTCTCACAGGCTTATACTCCATCACACTCACAGTCTATCAAGCATGCACACATGCTCGCACACACACACACACACTCTCTCCCTTACACGCAAACACACATACACATGCATGCACATACACACACGCTCCTCTCTCCCTCACATGCACACACACAAACATTTAAGTCAATGGGCTGAATTTGTATTTGCAGAATTGTATTTGTAGATACAATCTATGTTGCTAAAAAAGCACACAACCTGCAGGCAGTGAATGCAGGCAGTTAATCCATGTAACATTTTATAAGTTCCTACGTTGGAACTAGAACCAGTCTGACTCAAGGATGGAATAGATACAGTCTCTAACCTCACACATTTAATGCATTGTCTGAGCAGCGATGTGAATATTTTTTTGTAAAACCTTAAGTTATCTCGGGAATATGACTTGAAAGAAATTCTGGGATTTACATATTCTAAAAGAAAGCAACCCATTCTAAAAGAAAGACTTAACAGCAATCTAGATTTCTTCAATATATTTTATCAGTTGCATGACACTATGATCTTGTGCTCTAAATTCTGTGTCTTATGAACCTGTCCCATGAGCTACCTAACGAAGGAGAGGTATTCCGATAGCTACTACAGGTACACAATCCTTTATCTGAACCCTCAGGACCAGTTGGTTTTTGGAATTCGGAAGTTTTTGCATTTCAAAATAAGTGACTGTTTAATCGTGAATTTTTAAAAAATTGTACTGAACAGCAGTCTCATTGGTGGGTATTACAGGCCCTGAGACAGAATTGACGCCTGCCAGTGCTGGGTCATGCCCCCATGTCACATCTGAGCGATGTGGGTTGAGTGGGTGTGGAGTTGGGTTAACTGTTTGCACGCCAAACAACTTTGTGAATGAGAAAAATCTTCACAAAAAGAATTTTGGATTTGGGAGCTTTTCGGATTTCAGGATTTTGAATAAAGGATTGACTACCTGTACTTCTAAATAAACCTGTTGAACTTTCAAAGCAAATTACTGTGGATGCTGGAATCTGAAACCAAAAGAGAAAATGCTGGAAAATCTCAGCAGGTCTGGCAGCATCAAAGCTTTGTCAAAGGGTCAATTAGACTCGAAACGTCAGCTCTTTTCTCTCCTTACAGATGCTGCCAGACCTGCTGAGATTTTCCAGCATTTTCTCTTTTGGCTGTTGAACTATAACTTGGTGTCGTATGATCTGATTAAGATCTGATTAAGGAACAGATATTCTGTAAATGCAATTCAAATAGTCCTGAGTTTGTCACACTTTAGAGTTAACACTTGCTTCTTTGGAAGCGGCTGGGAATAAAAAATGGGCAATGTGTGACAGAGTCTGGACAACCGACAAAGTCAGAATATTTGTCATTATCAGACGAAAAGAAGAGAAATGCCCGCAACTCGAGAAATTGGATTTGTGAGCTGGGCAAAATCGAGTCATAATGTCTTAAGTCAAATGTCCCATTCAATATTTTCTCTATTTAATGGCCCACATTCTGCATTTTGTACTGTTAATTCTCTGAAATGCACTCAAACTCAATTATTAATCATAGTCACAATATTGCAGATACTAAAGTCATTATTTGTTGAAACAGGTATTTTTATTCCTATTAATATGTCCATCCTCCTAATCACCTGTCCACTCCACCTCCTTCCATGAACCAATCACAATTACCCCCACCTACATCCACCTATCACCATCTCACCTACCCTTCCCCCAGCCCTACCCCCCATTTATTTCTAAGCTCCCCTCCCCTTCCCTCCCCAGTCCTGATGAAGGATCCCAGCCCAAAACATCATCGACTTCCCTGCTCCTCCAATGCAGACTGACCTGCTGTGCTTCTCCAGCTCCACATTGTTGACTTATATTTGTTTAACTCCAACGGATCATTTAACTTTGGAAACTTTGGACCAAACATATCCACCCAACTGAGAAGATTTTCCCACATACAATCCATCTACATTTCCAAGCTACATTCATAGCTCCATTTGTGAATAGATCAGAAATGAGAAATATAATACAAATAAAGCATCACATGGTTTCAAATAAGCTGTCATTCTATTTCCCACTGCAGTCAGATATTCCATTGCATTCAGTTCCCCACAACCAATAAAAGTTTCTAGCCTGAGTTCCTCCTCCTGAGGTCACGGGTATTCTGCTGTTAGTGCTCCACATTTACTCCAATACTGTATTTACAGACACCCACAGAGAAGCAAGAATACTGGCTCAGAAGTTCATATCTGAGCAGTTACCCACACTCTGTACAATTCTACAATGACACATCCTCCCAGCAACATGACGGTCCAGCCTGAGGTTTGTGATCCCCATTCAGTACAATTCCATGATCAGGAATACCTTCACTCAGAGTGATTCCTGGAGATCTGAATCAACAGTATACAACATTCCAATCAATCTCTGGATAATGCAGTGTGTCTATGAGCTACAGATAGTTTCTTTCCTCAGCTGAGGAATTACACCACAGAGTAAGTTTGGAAATGTTAACTGCAGACATTGATCTCATACAGTGGAAACTTGCATTAACCCAGTGATCTGTCCTCACCAACGTCATGACCCCACACATCCACTGACTGATAAAAACCCACAAGATGGTCAAAGCCATCTCTGCTGACCCTCACCTTTTACTCCATAATAACCTGCTGTATCCATTGATTACCCTGTTTTATCTGGGCTCCCATTTGGAGCAAGCTGCCTGAACAAGATCCACCAACACAATCCCTTTCCATCAAGGAATGGGAAACACCAGGTGTCACTGAGAGGTGGGTTGTTACAAAACCCATCTGACCGATAGCAGGCTGTGAACTACCACAGAGAGAGGGTGGTCTTCCGAAACCCTTTCTAGACCAGCCAGGGTCGGTGCCCAGCCAAACCCCATCAATGTGGCCTCAGTGTAAACCCATTCTGCACAGTATAGGGAAACACACAATGCTGCACATTACTGAGGAGCCTCTGAACTGACAAACTATTCACTTTAAACTCAGTCAGTGAGGACACTATTGTCTGACATCAGAATTTCCATTGCTAAATGGAAATATAGCAATTATCAATATGCAATTTAAGTAAAAACAAAACCTCCCAGGAACACCAACGACAGCAAGGGTGGTGTAGCGTACTGTAGTGATTCTTAGCCTTAGAAAATACTTTTTGTTCTTTGTGAAACAACCTCCCCGTTCGTGCTGCTGGCAATCTGTCCAAATTGCAGAATCCTCTCAGAATTGGAGATGAGACAGTTCCAGAGACTTTATTTTATACTGTGTTGCATCTCCACTGGGAAACTGTGATTGCACCTTCAGGCTTTTTATAATTTTGAACAATAGCTTTTTTTTTAATGATGTGATGTCATTGAGATTTAATCTGTAGTTGAATATCCCAAAGACTGCATTAATCTGATCCTGGTCTCAACCGTTAATTCCAACTTGTCTTCAAACAACAATACTTAAATTATTTCAAGCACTATTAGCCACATCTATATCTCAATATCTTTTGATATCCTTTTCAGTGATGACCTTCATTCTGCTGAGGCTATTCGGACATTCAATTCCTCATGTTGGAGAGCACCTTGAGAGCTGTTCTGCTGCACGCTGTTATCCCTCAGCTTTCCTTGTTCATTCAAACTCATTTGGGAAATTCTATCTTGCCTAATACTGTCAAAATTTGCCTTCCTTAACTTTGAGATCAGCTTGATCCTTTTCCACCACTACTTTAAAACTAAAAAAAACAAAGACAAAGAAAATTACAGCACAGGAACAGGCCCTTCGGCCCTCCAAGCCTGCGCCGATCCAGGTCCTCTGTCTAAACCTGTTGCCTATTTTCTAAGGATCTGTATCCCTCTGCTGCCCGCCCATTCATGTATCTGTCTAGATACTCTTAAATGATGCTACTGTGCCCACCTCTACACCTTCGCTGGCAAGTCTTTCCAGGCATCATTTAACTGCAAAAATAACTTTCCACGCATATCTCCCTTAAACATTTCCCCTCTCACCTTTAACTCGTTATCCCTTGTAATTGAGACCCCCACTCTGGGAAAAAGCTTCTTGCTATCCACCCTATCGATATCTCATGATTTTGTAGACCTCAATCTGATCCCCCCCTTCAACCTGCATCTTTCTAATGTAAATAATCCTAATCTACTCAACCTTCCTTCATCGCAAGTACCCTCCATACCAGGCAGCATCCTGGTGAACTTCCTTTGCATACTCTCCAAACCATCCACATGCTTTTGGTAATGTGGCAACCAGAATGGTATGCCGCATTCCAAATGTGGCTGAACCAAAGTCTTACATAACTGTAACATGACTTGCCAACTCTAGTCCTCAATACCTCATCCAATGTAGGAAAGCATGCCATATGCCTTCTTGACCACTGTATAGACCTGCATTGCCACCTTCAGGATACAATGTGGGTGGCACGGTGGTTAGCACTGCTGCCTCACAGTGCCGGAGACTCGGGTTCAATTCCCGCCTCAGGCAACTGTCTGTGTGGAGTTTGCGCATTCTTCCTGTGTCTGCGTGGGTTCCCTCTGGGTGCTCTGGTTTCCTTCCACAATTCAAAAATGTGAAGGTTCGGTGAATTGACCATGCTAAATTGCCGTAGTGTTAGGTGAATGAGTAAATGTAGGGGAATGGGTCTGGGTGGGTTGCTCTTCAGAGGGTCGCTGTGGACTTATTGGGCCAAAGGGCCTGTTTCCACACAATAAGTAATCTAATGAAAACCCTGATCTCTCTGCACATCAATTTTCCCCAGGGCTTTTCCATTCACTGTATAGCTCGCTCTGTAATTGGATTTTCTAAAATGCATCACCTCGCATTTTCCCGGAATGAACTCTATCTGCCATTTCTCTGCCCAACTCTCCAATCTATCCATATTCTGCTGCATTCTCTGACAGTCCCCTTCACTACCTGCTACTCCATCAATCTTAGTGTCATCTGCAAACTTGCTAATCAATCTGTACCTTTCTCCAGATCATTTCTGTGGAACACACACTGACCACGGTTCTCAATTTTGAGAAACTTCCTTCCTCTATCTCCTGCTGCCCAGCCAATTCTCGATCCATCTAGCTTATACACCCTGGACCACATGCGACCTACCATTGGGAACCTTACCAAATGTCTGACTGAAGTCCATGTATATGACATCTACAGCCGTTTCTTCATCAATCAACTTTGTGACTTCCTCAAGGAATGCTATTAAGTTGGTAAGGCATGACTTCCCCTGCAAAAAGACATGTTGCCCATCACTGATAAGCTCATTTTCTTCCAAATGGGTATATATCTTTTCCCTCAGTATGGCAGGCTCTTTGGTCTATAATTGCGTGGTTAATCCCTGCTACCTTTCTTAAACAAGGGGATGGTATTTGCAATTCTCCAGTTCTCTGGGACCTCACCAATGTTCAAGGATGCTGCAAAGATATTTGTTAAGGCCCCAGTTATTTCCTCTCTCACGTCCCTCAGTAACCTCGGTTAGATCCCATCCAGACCTGGGGACTTGTCCACCTTAATTCCTTTTAGAATACCCAACACGTGTTTCCTCCTTTTGCCAACTTTACCTAGAGTAATCAAGCATCTATTCCTAACCTCAACATCTGTCATGTCCCTCTACTCGGTGAATACTGACGCAAAGTACTCAATAAGAATCTCACCCATTTTCACTGACACCATGTATAACTTCCCTCCTTTGTCCTTGAGAGGTCCAACCCTTTCTCTAGTTACCCTCTTGCTCCTTATATATGAATAAAAGCCTTCAGGATTTTCCTTAAACTTGTTTGCTAAAGATATTTCATGAGCCCGTTTATCCCTCTTAATTCCTCATTTCAGATTGGTCCTCCCCTCCAGATATTCTTCCAAAGCTTATGTACCTTCCTTATGTACGCTTATGTCGATCTTATGTATGCTTCCTTTTTCCTCTTTGTTAGTCCCACAATTTCACCTGTCATCCATGATTGCCTCATCTTGCCATTTCTATCCTTCATTTTCACATAGACATATCTGTCCGGCTGTCTAATCAACCTCTCTTTAAAAGCCTCCCACATAGCAAAGAGAATTATAATCAATGGCCCCAAAGTGCTGTCCCATTGACTCCTCAGTCACTCCCCTGCTTTAGTTCCCAAGGTCAAAAAGGCTACCTGGTGAAGGAGCAGCGCTTCAATAACACGTACTTCCAAATACCTGTTGGACTATAATCTGGACTTTTAACTTTGTTCACTCCAGTCCAACACTGGCACCTCCATATCATTATTTCCCAAGAGTAGACCAAGTTTTGTTCCTCCTCTAGTTGCTACTTCCACAGACTGATTATGAGAATTCTCTTGCACAGAATCTTCACCCAAGCCCTTGATACTATTAAAAGTAATATTAGCAAATTTTCTGGGTGGCAGGGTGAAATGTTAGGAGAATACAGGGTGACCTGGACAGGTTGGTAAGTCGACGGATGCATGGCAAATGCAGTTTAATGTGGATAAATGTGTGGTTATCCACTTTGGTGGCAAGAACAAGAAGGCAGATTACTACCTAAATGGAGTCAAGTTAGGTAAAGGGGCAGGACAACGAGATCTAGGTGTTCTTGTATATCAGTCAATGAAAGCAAGCATGCAGGTACAGCAGGTAGTGAAGAAGGCTAATAGCATGCTGGCCTTCAAAACAAGATGAATTGAGTATAGAAGCAAAGAGGTCCTTCTGCAGCTGTACAGGACCCTGATGAGACCGCACCTGGAATATTGTGCGCAGTTTTGTTCTCCAAATTTGAGGAAAGACATTCTGGCTATTGAGGGAGTACCGCATAGGTTCAGGAGGTCAATTCCCGGAATGGCGGGACTATCTTACGCTGAAAGATTGGAGCGACTGGGCTTGTATACGCTTGAGTTTAGAAGGATGAGAGGGGATCTGATTGAGAAGTATAAGATTATTAAAGAATTGGACACTCTGGAGGCAGGAAGCATGTTTCCGCTGATGGGTGAGTCCCATACCAGAGGACACAGTTTAAAAATATAGGTAGGCCATTTAAAACAGAGTTAAGGAGAAACTACTTCACCCAGAGAGTGGTGGGTGCGTAGAATGTTCTGCCCCAGAAGGCTGTGGAGGCCAAGTCTCTGGATACTTTCAAGAAAGAGTTGGATAGAGCTCTTAAGGATAGTGAAATCAAGGGTTATGGGGTTAAGGCAGGAACAGGATACTGATTGAGGATGATCAGCCATGATTATAGTGAATGGTGGTGCTGGCTTGAAGGGCAGAATGGTCGACTTCTGCACCTATTGTCTATGGCAGTCATAGTCTACTTTTGAAAGTTAACATCCTCTACTCTTACCACCCCATTATTGTTACAGATAACTGTAATCTCCTTACAAATATGCTTTTCAATTTTATGCTGAAATATTTAGGAGTGAAACTACTGTCAGACGCTTTGTTGAATTTGCATTGTAAAACACAAAATTTGATCTAAGGACAAAAATCTGTGAGATTGTGTTTTATCAGTCGATACCTGTACTGTATATGATTATTGCAATCAAGAATTGTTATTAGTAGACACTTTACAATATCAGTATCCGTATTACTCATAAACACTGCACATTATTAATATTATCAGTGAAAATAAACATTGGGGGTTGACTTTGATTCTATTCATATTTCTTTCTATTCTATCCAGGTTGTACAATGTTGATCTCACAGATTTTTGGTCTAAAGATTTCTCCATTGCTGTTATTGTGTACAGTTCAGTCACCACAATACCAGAAGGATGTCGATGCTTTGGAGAGGGGACAGAAAAGATTTACCAGAATGTTGGCTGGCCGGGGGATTTTAACGATGAAGAAAGGTTAGATAGACTGAGTCTGTTTTCAGTGGAATGCAGGAAGTGACTTGATAGAAGTTTATAAGATTGTGAATGGCATGGGTAGAATGGAAAGTATGAGCCTTTTTTTCCAGGGTGGAGGTGCCAATTATTCAGAGAGACAGGTTCCAGGTGTCAGTGGGGGTGTGTTTAAAAGAGATGTGTGAGGCACGTTTTTCACGTGAAGTGTAGTGAGTGACAGGAACACGCTGCCAGAGGTGGTAGTGGAGGCGGACACAATTGCAGAATTTTAGAAGCACCTGTATCAACACATGAATAGGAAGAGAATAGAGGGATATTTGATCCTGTAAGAGAAGATAGTTTTAGGACAGAAGGGTAAAATGTATCAGCACAGGCATTGAGGACTGAATGGCCTGTTCCTGTGCTGTATTGCTCTTTGATCTTTGCTGGTATAAACCAGTCACTGAAAGTTCGAGATTTGAGATCAAATTCATTCACAGACAAATTTGTCCCCACACTCTCCTACCCCATACATAAGACCATAAGACATAGCAGTGGAAGTAAGGCCATTCGGCCCATCGAGTCCACTCCGCCATTCAATCATGGCTAATGGGTATATCAACTCCACTTACCCGCATTCTCCCCAGAGCCCTTAATTCCTTGTGACATCAAGAATTTATCAATCTCGGCCTTGAAGACGTTTAGCGTCCCGGCCCCCACTGCACTCTGCGGCAATGAATTCCACAGGCCCACTACTCTCTGGCTGAAGAAATGTCTCCGCATTTCTGTTCTGAATATCCCCCCTCGAATTCTAAGGTTGTGTCCATGGGTCCTAGTCTCCTCGCCTAACGGAAACAATTTCCTAGCGTCCACCCTCTCCAAGCCATGTATTATCTTCTAAGTTTCTATTAGATCTCCCCTTAATCTTCTAAACTCCAATGAATACAATACCAGGATCCTCAGCCGTTCCTCGTATGTTAGACCTACTATTCCAGGGATCATCCGTGTGAATCGCCGCTGGACATGCTCCAGTGCCAAAATGACCGTCCTGAGGTGTGGGGACCAAAGCTGGACACAGTACTCCAAATGGGGCCTAACCAGAGCTTTATAAAGTCTCAGTAGCACATCGCTGCTTTTATATTCCAACCCTCTTGAGATGAATGACAACATTGCATTCGCTTTCTTCATCACCGACTCAACCTGCATGTTTACCTTAAGAGAATCCTCGACTAGCACTCGCAGATCCCTTTGTACTTTGGCTTTACGAATTTTCTCACCGTTTAGAAAGTAGTCGATGCTGTGTTCTTTTTTCCAAAGTGCAAGACCTCGCATTTGCTCACGTTGAATTCCATCAGCCATTTCCTGGACCACTCTCCCAAACTGTCTAGGTCCTTCTGCAGACTCCTCACTTCCTCAGTACTACCTGCCTGTCCACCTAACTCTGTATCATTGACAAACTTCGCTAGAATGCCCCCAGTCCCTTCATCCAGATCATTAATATATAACGTGAACAGCTGTGGCCCCAACACTAAACCCTGTTGGACACCACTTGTCACCAGCTGCCATTCCGAAAAAGAACCTTTTATCCCAACCCTCTGCCTTCTGTCAGACAGTCAATCCTCAATCCATCCCAGTAGCTCACCTCGAACACCATGGGCCCTCACCTTGCTCAGCAGCCTCCCGTGTGGCACCTTATCAAAGGCCTTTTGGAAGTCTAGATAGACCACATCCACTAAGTTTCCCTGGTCTAACCTACTTGTCACCTCTTCAAAGAATTCCAACAGGTTTGTCAGGCATGACCTCCCCTTACTAAATCCATGTTGACATGTTCTAATCCAACCCTACTCTTCCAAGAATTTAGAAACCTCATCCTTAATGATGGATTCTAGAATTTTACCAACAACCGAGGTTAGGCTAATTGGCCTATAATTTTCCATCTTTTGTCTTGATCCTTTTTTGAACAAGGGGGTTACAACAGCGGTCTTCCAATCATCCGGGACTTTCCCTGACTCCAGTGACTTTTGAAAGATCTCAACCAACGCCTCCGCTATTTCTTCAGCCACCTCCCTCAGAACTCCAGGATGTAGCCCATCGGGGCCAGGAGATTTATCAATGCCATACATGTCTGCAGGGTTGGAAAAGATTGGGTTCGTGTCTGTCTTTTTGCTAATATAAAATATAATGTGATCCAGTCTCTTTTATCGGTAACATATATCAAGGATTATTAAAATATTACCTCAGTTTTATTTATGGTTGTGTTCAATCTGTTTATTTCCTGTTTTCTCTTCAATCTGTTTCAGGCTGTTTGGGAATCAGTTCAGGCCAAAGGGACAGAGACAATTGGAGTCAGCACAGGAACCTACAGCTGCACTGACTGTATCCGTGGGTGAATGTTTCAGACTCTTCAGGGCTAGAACAAAAAAGAGAAGTACAACTTTCACGTTGTTGGGGTGGCACTGATATAAGGGGTTAGAATAGAAAGAGTGCAGGATTAAAACTACACGAGACATGGCTATAGGTCAACAGGAACAAGGAGGAAAAGTCACAATGAAAACCCATGTGTGTCTCCCCCAATGAGAAACAGCTGAGGCTTGTTTTCTGTTGAAAATGAATCGATATTTGATGTAAAGGTAGGAGACTGCAAGGTTTAAGTTGGTGTCTCTGAGAGAACAGATGGACAAAGGCCACAATACACCGTGGTATTTATGACTCCTAATGGATAACATAATATGGAGGGGCCGGTGATGGACTGGGGTGGACACAGTTAAAAATCCGACCCCACAAGCTTCCTGATCAAGGAGCAGTTCTCTGAAAGCTAGTACTTTTAAATGAACCTGTTAGACTCTAACCTGATGTTGTGTGATTTTTAATTCAATGGATAACGTGGGAGAGCTTGGACATAGGTTCGAACAAATAACTTGAAACCCATTTAAATCAGCTGGCAGATCCTCAGAAGACTTTAATCCTCGGTTCAAAGTTCTGATGTCAGGGCTTGGGTTTGCACCATCTGACCAATTAGAACATCACATGTCACCTATTAACAGTTAATTAGAAATTAGTTAATTATGCAGTTAGCAGTACAATATAATTTGATTCAGTTAAATATGTTAACCTTTTATTATCTTCAGGGAGCACTTATTCAACTTGGATGGTTTATCCTGCTTAACTGTAATAAAGTTGTGTTTTCCTCAAGGATGTCTGAACTCTCGCAGTCAGTGCTGAAAATGTGTTGCTAGAAAAGCACAGCAGGTCAGGCAGCATCCAAGGAACAAGAGAATCGACGTTTCGGGCATAAGCCCTTATGTCCAAAACATCGATTCTCCTGTTCCTTGGATGCTGCCTGACCTGCTTTGCTTTTCCAGCAACACATTTTCAGCTCTGATCTCAAGCATCTGCAGTCCTCACTTTCTCCTTAGCAGTCAGTCCCAAACACGAAATTAGAACAAGGCTATTGATTGGTATGTTTTCTGCTCAAAATCATGCATGTAACTATATTTTGTCTATAGAAGTCACAACTCTATCTATATCACTTGTCTCTTATGGAAAACATGTACAGTCACCAGTAGAGGGGGAATCATGCGTTTGTCTGTGTGAGAGGGCTGGATATTCAGAATCTAGCAGAGGGAGATTGCTGTTGGTGGTGTATGTTCTCTAATTGACACTGTCCTTGAGTGTCAACATTTTTAAAACAATTTGTGTCAAGCAACAATTTCCCAACATTGACTGTAGATGAACTATTGATGAAAAATGGAACAGCCTTGTAACATTGAGTTACAAATTCCTAGGAATGAAATACTTTTGTTTAATGCATGTACATTCAATTCATCATACATTTCTGTTAATTTTTAAAAACATTTTGTCCATTTGTACAATTGCTTTATGTTAAATTGTAGAATGTATTTAGCATAATTTGTATAATCTCAAACTCATTAAACATGCTGATTAAAGTTACCTTTCCTCCTGTGGTTATTTCATGACAACTGCATAGCTTATACAAGTATAATTAGTCCATTCAGTCGATTTGCATTCTTAGTAAGTCAAGTGCCTCCTCTGGGGAGTCATCATCCAGAGGAGCAGCATCTGAAAGATACTAGATTTCAGCATGGAAGTTTGGGCATGGAGGTACTGGGGTAGGCAAGGGTCGATTAACCAGATTCCTCTTTGGCTTAGGCAAAAAACAATATAAGGTCTGCTTCATGCATAGGTGGATGACAATGTATATTCCTAAGATGAGACAAAGGACTATCAATACGTCCCATATGATCCACCCATATCGCGATCATACCCAGCAACTAACACTCCATCCACATGAATCGGATAATGGTGGGGCAGGCACCTTCCCTGTGTCTTGACCCGATTTATTGATAATATCTGTGTTGTCCAAATGTTTTTCGAGAAATCATCAAAGTAGGTGCCACGTTGTGGGCCAATGACTGAACAAGCACCTCCTTTCACAAGGAGGAAATCTAGCACGAGTTGATTCTGAAGCATCATCATCCGGATCTCCTGTAACTCTTTGTTCACCAGCTTCAGAGCATGGGCAGTCGAGTTGGCAAGTTTTTCTTTGTCATATGCCAGGTCACTTATCTGATCTAGGGCCATCTCAACACACCAGCCAGGAATAAGACCTCCCAGCAACCTGGACCACCAGCCTTATTGATGGAAGAAGTTGTGTAAGTTTTGTTTGTCCTTTACTTTTTATTCCGTACTGATTCACATGTTGGTGGGTGTTCCATTCATCACCTGTTTCAGACATTTCATGGTGGATTGTCAAATGTGGTAACGTGTGTACTACGGCACAACTTCCGTACCAGTCATTGGGTAAATATGAGTCGGCTTTGTTTTCACATAGTTAATTGAGGATAAAAGGAGTTCCAAGGGTGTGCTTCTGTGAGTGAATGAGGAGTCCACTCAGAGCGAGAGCTGAATCTTATAAACAGTGAGTGCTACCAAATGTTATGTTCAGTTGTCCAAGGGTATTCACGGATGGAGAACAGGGGTATGATCAGTGTCTTTGATAATATTTTTACATAGTTTTTGTTTCACTTGCCCCATATTGAGGGTACCAGAAGGTCTTTCAGTGTACCATTTTAACAGCAGAACAAGTTTAATATTGAATCCTTTTGGTTTGTACACTTTATACAGTGACACGCTTCTTCTACCGAATGGGTGTTTCCATCACAAATGAGGGACTGCATAAGTGGATGAGTCCTATTTACACACTGTCCATCAGAATGATAGAAGAGTGAGTAGATAACACATGGATCAGGAGGTTTAGCTTAAATAAAGAAACCATTAGTAACAGGAGGAGGATTGGGAGTGCATAGTATTTTAGGTCTTGGTTCATCTTTCCAGCTTGTCTTGTCAATTACTGTAGCTACTGAATACAGGAAACGTGTAAAGGTATTGCTGATGGTGGCGTTAGGTTGGATAGGAGAGGATTCCATTAAGAAGGTGTAGATGGTCAGTCTCATTTTGGTACTGTGTGCTCAATATTGCAATCTGTACAGTTCAGTTTGAGAGGCGAATAGACAAACATTTCAAGTTACAGTTTTTGGTTGACAAGAACGGATGAGGTTATGGAATTATGCCATTTCATGATGACTGGCATAGAAGTGTTGTGAGGATGACAATAAGATCGAAAGTGATATTTACTTACACAATGTGAGTAGTTTAAATGAGTTTCAGCTGGCTGGCTGCAGTCATAACTTCCCATGGTTTTAGTACAGGTTGCACTTATACAGTTACACTGGAGTTTAGCCGGTCTGAGATATCACAGATGGGTTGGTTACAGCTGGGCGCATGTACTTGGGTTGGGTTTTCATCAGATGCCTGTATCAGTACTAACACTAGGACTGTGAGGAAGATACAAGCTTGCAATGCCCTTCGTCGCCCATGTTGAATGTCCTTCTACCTTTACTGTAGTTTCAGTTGTCAGAAGAATTTCATAAGGATCTTTCCAGCAGAGGCACAATTTTTCATGATTTAAGTTTTTCAGTAGGAGGTAGTCACAAGGGTTAATGTCTTTAAACGTTGGGGCTTTTTCTTCTTCCTTCCCTGGTGTCTGATAGGCTTCTTTGACCTGTTGATGATAAGACTGCAATGCTTTGGTTAGCTTAATCAGGTACCTGTGCATCTCTTCTGTCATGGCATGCACATCAATAGGGTGTTGGGCAGTTAATGGTGCAGACCAGCAAGTCCTCCAAGGTTTTCCATATATCAGTTCAGCCGCTAAGAATCCCGTGTTTTTCTCTATCATTGTTGGCATATTTAAAAGGGTAATTGGGAGTACTTGCAGCTAATTAAGACTGGTTTAGAGTCATAGAGATGTCAAGCATGGAAACAGACCGTTCGGTCCAACCCATCCATGCCGAACAGATACCCCAACCCAATCTAGTCCCACCTGCCAGCACCCAGCCCATATCCCTTCAAACCCTTCCTATTCATATACCTATCCAAATGCCTCTTAAATGTTGCGATTGCACCAGCCTCCACCACATGCTCTGGCAGCTCATTCCATACACGTACCACCCTCTGCGTGAAAACGTTGCCCCTTAGGTCTCTTTTATATCTTTCCCCTCTCACCCTAAACCTATGCTCTCTAGTTCTGGACTCCTCGGCCTCAGAGAAAGGTTTTGTCTATTTATCCTATCCATGCCCCTCATAATTTTGTAAACCTCTATAAGGTCACCCCTCAGCTTCCGACACTCCAGGGAAAACAGCCCCAGCCTGTTCAGCCTCTCCCTGTAGCTCAGATCCTCCAACCCTGGCAACATCCTTGTCAATCTTTTCTGAATCCTTTCAAGTTTCACAACATCTTTCCGATAGGAAGGAGACCAGAATTGCACACAATATTCCAACAGTGGCCTATCCAATGTCCTGTACAGCCACAACATGACCTCCCAACCCTGTACTCAATACTCTGACCAATAAAGGAAAGCATACCAAATGCCTTCTTCACTATCCTATCTACCTGCGACTCCACTTTCAAGGAGCTAAGGTCCTTGCACTCCAAGGTCTCTTTGTTCAGCAACACTACCTAGGATCTTACCATTAAGTGTATAAGTCCTGCTAAGATTTGCTTTCCCAAAATGCAGCACCTCACATTTATCTGAATTAAACTCCATCTGCCACTTCTCAGCCCATTGGCCCATCTGGTCCAGATCCTGCTGTAATCTGAGGTAACCCTCTTCACTGTCCACTCCCCTTTTGTCCTTACTATATTTGTAAAAACCCTTTGGATTCTCCTTACTTCTATTTGTCAAAGCCATCTCATGTCCCCATTTTGCCCTCCTGATTTGCCTCTTAAGTATACTCCTACTTTCTTTGTACTCTTCTAAGGATTCACTCGATCTATTCTGTCTATATCTGACGTATGCCTCCTTCTTTTTTCTTAACCAAACCCTCAATTTCTTTAGTCATCCAGCATTCCCTATACTTACCAGTTTCCCTTCCACCCTGATGGGAATATACTTTCGCTGGATTCTTGTTATCTCATTTCTGAAGGCTTCCATTTCCAGCCGTCCCTTTACATGCGAACATCTGCCTCCAATCAGCTTTTTTCTACCAATTTTCTTACCTGACCTTTTAAGGTACCATTGGCTCTTTCTACAAATCCCGCTGCTTGGGGGTGGTTGGCACAATGGAACTTTTTATTCATATTCAACCTCTTACACAGTGCCTTGGCTAGCTCCGCACAGAAGTGGGGGCCATCGTTGGAAGAGACTGTTACTGGTATTCCAAATCTGGGTATGATTTCCCTTAGTAGAATTTTAAAAGTAGTTGTTGCTGTGCAGTCAGTACAGGGATAAGCTTCAATCCATTTACTAAATACATTGATTATCACTGAGCAATATTTATAACAATGACATCTCGGTAACTCTACAAAATCTAACTGGATAGTATCAAATGTTGCACTTGGCAAGGGAGTTTCATCTGGTGGACACTTTACTCCTCTCCCCGGATTATGCTTTTAACAAATTAGGCAATTTGCAGCTGCTTGCTTTGCTTTTTCTTGCAGGTGGGGATTCCACCAAATTTGGAGAATTCTGCCACCATTCCTTCCTTACCTATATGCGTGCGTGTATGAACATAATCAACGAGAATAGGCAAAGTCGTGTTGGGCAGACATGTCTGTCCTACCAGCATAACCCAAAGCTTATTGTAACATAACAACCATGGTCTTTCCATCTTTGTTTCTCCTCATCAGAGGTGTCCCCCTGATGGGTCCGTATTTGCTCTAGGTCAGGCATGGTCAGGGTGTCAGAAGAGTATTTGTCATTTGAGTAATCACGTCTTTTTGCTCAAAAGCTGCTTTCTTAGCCGCTTAGCAGAGTTGTTGCTTTGGGTGACATCGGAAGCATCAGAGGAGCGGTGAAGAAGGCGTTTGGTATGCTTTCCTTTATTGGTCAGAGTATTGAGTACAGGAGTTGGGAGGTCATGTTGTGGCTGTACAGGACATTGGTTAGGCCATTTTTGGAATATTGCATGCAATTCTGGTCTCCTTTCTAGTGGAAGGATGTAGAAAGGGTTCAGAAAAGATTTACAAGGATATTGCCAGGACTGGAAAATTTGAGCTGTAGGGAGAGGCTGAATAGGCTGGGGCTATTTTCCCTGGAATGTCGGAGGCTGAGGGGTGACCTTATAGAGGTGTATAAAATTATGAAGGGCGTGGATAGGATAAATAGACAAATGTCTTTCCCTGGGGTCGGGGAGTCCAGAACTAGAGGACATAGGTTTAGGGTGAGAGGGGAAAGATATAAAAGAGACCTAAGGGGCAACCTTTTCATGCAGAGGGTGGTACGTGTATGGAATGAGCTGCCAGAGGATGTGGTGGAGGCTGGTACAATTGCAACACTTAAAAGCATCTGGATGAGTATATGAATAGGAAGGGTTTAGAGGGATATGGACTGGATGCAACAAGTGAGACTGGATTGGGTTGGGATGTCTGTTTGGCATGGACGAGTTGGACCGAAGGGTCTGTTTCCCTGCTGTACATCTCTATTACTTTATGAGTGAACAAAACATTTGATAATTGCTGAGAGGGAAGTTGAATAGCACTGAGGGGATTAGCAACACAGGCAGCATTGAGGATAGGAGTTCCTGATGAGGCAAGGAAGCTGCACTGCTGCTAGAGTTGACCAAAATCATGGGCACATCCAAAGCATAGTGGGAATCAGTCTAGATATTAGCTGACTTTCCTTTAGTAAGTGTACAGGCATGGGTGAAAGCAAAGAGTTCCGCTTGTTAGGCGGAAAAGAGTGGGTCGACAGAATAAGCTTCGATTGTTCAGGACAAAGTGACGATTGCATATCCTGACATGCGTTTGTCCTTTGGAGAAGTAGAAGAAGAACCATCGACATAAAGTGTAAGGTCAAGGTTAACAAGAGCCTGATCCGTAACGTCAGGACATGGTTTAATAACAAGTTCATTTATGAGAACACAAACATGGGGAGGATCAGGCAGTTTAAGAGGTTCTTCCTGCAGGAATGTACCGGGGTAAATTTTGGAGCAGTCTGTAAAGGAGAGAAGTGGATTCTGAAGTATTGAAATCTCATAGCGACAGAGTCGAGCCACAGTGAGCTGTTGAGTACATTTCGAGGTAAGCAAGGATACCACAGAATGGGATGTACAGACTTCTACATTTTGATGTGAAGTTATATTAGGGGCAGCCGCTACCATAGTATGAATGGCGGGGAGAATTTGGGTGGAATTTTAAAATAATCGTGCAGCAGTCACATGTACTTCCATCTTGAATGAATTAAATGTGGTCCCAGTAGAAGGCCACAGGCTGTCTATAAATACTAATTAGGAGGCAGAGTTGTAATTGCCAACCTGTACGATGGCCTAATCCTTCAAATCAGAATTTTAAATTGCATTAGTTTGTATCTAATTTGCACTTCTGGTTGTTTTAAAGTCAAACTAAAATACTTTTTTTTTGAAAAACTAGCAAAATTTTGGTTCTTTCAGCAGTACATTGTTTTCTTTCTGGATAAGGATCATGAACTGATTTTAAAAGCAGCAGTTAGATTTGATCAGAATCAGTGTTCTTAAGTTCACTTATCAGTGCAGTTGTAACACTCCTAAAACACACAGGGACAAATGATTCATTGAGGGAAGGGCATGGGCCTTGGCACATTGGTCCTCAGAGTGGGGGTGGGGTGTGGGGTTCAGGCGACTTTTTTTGATGAAGAGTGTTCACCTTGGCCGTACTGTGGGTGAGATTTGAGGAGGTCCCCGGTGGGCAATCAGAGGAGATCAGCTGACTGGACGGGAGGCGTAAAATATTTCCTCCTCTGAATCTGAGTCCCATCACTCATTCGTAGATGGATCAGGATTTTTTTGTAATGGGTCTTTGGGAGAGATGGGGTATAAGGAACAATCTTTGTCATCCGTCTAGTCCTGCATGGCTGCAGCTGCAATCTGTTTCCCTTTTCTTTGGGCACCTGACATTTCAGCTTCGACTGTGATTCTTTGCTAAACCTTTTTATTATTTTTTTATTTTCTCTCTTGCCAATTCCAATTCTGCTTCTAAATCATGTGCTTCATATTTACATTTTAGTTCTGTCCAATTCAGTTCAATCCTTCCTCAGTTAATGGACTAATTCCCTTTTTAATAAAGTTTGGTCTCCATGATGATTGCATGGATTTTTCCCATTTTTCTTGAGCTACCTTTTTCCACACTGATATGGCTTCTTTCTGCTTAGTTCCCTTTCTTTTTTCCCCAAATCTATTCTGTTGAGCAGTTGTGGTCAATATTCTCCTTATTTGTTTCTCATAGTTAGGATACAGACTTATTATTTTTGTTAGGGGACATTTGTCTTCCATCTTATCTAGGGTTGCACCATATTTATCTTATTTACTTTAAACCTTCACAAAACTACTGATCTACAGGGGACTCGAACCCCAATTACTACAGGGGTCTCTAACCCCACAAAACACAGCGGCCTCTAACCCCATAATTTTCTGCTTCGAGATAAACTATCTCATTTAGGGTTGCGTCAGGGTACCGTGAGAGTGAAATGGGGGAAGCAGCACACAAAGAGCAATCAAGATATAATCTTACCTTGTGAGCCCGACCCTCAGGTAAAGCTCCTCTTTTCCAGTTTCACTCAAACGTGTCCCTTGTTGGAACCCTGCTCGCAGCACCAAATTGATAAAGTACAGATTTGAGATGGCCCAGGGAACCCCTTGTGGACTCAACCTGTAAGCCTCTCTTGTTCGTCCCAGAGATTGTACTTTTTGGAAGTCTGGAATTAAAAAAACCTCTTTCAGGCAGTTTAATTTTAGTCATCCCCTTTAATTACCAATAGCATCACTGTTACAACATAACACTGATATCTATAAACCAGGCTAACTAGGTTCTAATGACTAAGGAGTGTAGGATATCAGCTCCTCTACAGCCCTAGCAGGTTACGCTGCTGTACTGTCACAAACAGGCTTCCTTTATTCAAATCAAGTTTACAAAAACACTGCATGTTCTTAACTAGAAAGATAACAGTGAAGGACAATATTTAAGGAGAGAAGTTAATTGATACAGAGTTTCATTTCGAGGTCAGAAACAAACACTGTTCCTAATTTCACAAGGGAACAGCCATGAATGTTATCACTCTGTGTCCTGTTTACACAGATTCACTGATACCAAGATAAATATTTTTAATTGCCTTACCTTCCCTGCCTGTATATTTTCTAGTGTGCAGCAAACGTGTTCTTTAATTCAACATTACATTTTAGTCGAAATGGTTACGGACAAGTTGTAAGGCTACAGACTTTCTCAAAAGGAGAGGGTAGATTCTGTAACATGGTTCCCTGAGCAGACTGTCAAAAGTAACTTGGCAAAATGCCTCATCACCAGAACTTTCCAATAAACACCAAGGCATTGCTTGGCTGGCGGTGGGAAGGGCACTACCTGCGAGACCCTCTTGTCTTCCTAGACTGTGTGTGCCACCACACTCTGCCCTTGAGGCTGCTGCAGACTGAGTAGAGACTGTGTCACATCCTCCTCTGGATTGTACCTTCGCAAAGGAAGTCTGCAGGAAGATGCAGTGGTTTTTATTGAGGTTCATCCCAAACAGCTCCGTGAAGAGAGCTCTACATTCTAGGATTCTGTGATACACACTGAGACAAACATTGGCTGTCCCTGGAGGACCATCAACATGGCTAAAGATGCTCTTTGTTCTGCCCAAAACTTGTTGGTCTTCCAAAACAAGGAGGTGACCCCCATCGAGTGTTGCAGACTGGCACGTTCCAAGGTCCAGGACTACGTGCTGAGGGATGCACTAAAGCTTGGGGCAGCTGCTATCAAGACACATTGGGGAAGGACCACTGTTTGAGGTCTTTCTGCTGAAGGCAAGTGGAGATCCATTAAGTTATCGGACCCTTTGGATACCTCAAAAATATATATAATCTTATACAAGTAAGAGATGCCTTTGGTTTGTTTATTGGATAGAGTCCAACTTCAATGTTTGTCTTGTTTTCTTTACTTGCTATTGTAAAGAATCAAACTTCTTTAGTAACTATGGATATCCATATATTTTTCATGAATAAAGTGTATTTTTGAAATAAAAAGAATCCTTCCTTAGATACGGGACCCAAAACTGCTCACAATATTCCAAATACCTTATACAGCCTGAGCAACACATCCCTATTCTAACCTTCTCAAACAAGCCCTAACATTGCATTTACTTTCCTAACTGACAACTGAAGCTGCATTTTAACATGAAGAGAATCCTGACCACGGACTAACAAGTCCCTTTGTGCTTCAGGTCTGTCAGTATCTGCCCAGAGAGAGATAAAGCTGAGACAATGTTTGGGGTCCGGGGGCGGCCGTTATTCGGAAGATCGCGCTTTGGGACTTGATGCCGCCACACACAATTTCTTCATCACTTTCACCTCCCTGCCTGTGGGAGTATTTTCATTCTGATACATATTATTTTGTTTGGCGACACCGAAGTCAGTCCTTTTGTGTTTCTGTTTTCTCTCCTGAAAGGGTTGTTTCTCTTTAAAGAGTTTATTTTCTGAAGCAGCTGCTAACGGTCACTCGGGGCACGAGGCGGCCGTTAACCGCCAGCTCGCGCGCGGCGGGGGGCGGGGCCTGGAGTTAAAATGGTGGCGGTCCCACCCAGAAAGGACAAGGGTCAGAGGGAGAGTGGACTGTGTCAACAAAGTCCCTGTTCTCAAGGTAACGATGGTGGTTATTGGGGGATGGAGGGAGAGTGGACTGTGTCAGTAAAGTCCCTGTTCTCAAGGTAACGATGGTGGTTATTGGGGGATGGAGGGAGAGTGGACTGTGTCAACAAAGTCCCTGTTCTCAAGGTAACGATGGTGGTTATTGGGGGATGGAGGGAGAGTGGACTGTGTCAACAAAGTCCCTGTTCTCAAGGTAATGATGGTGGTTATTGGGGGATGGAGGGAGAGTGGACTGTGTCAACAAAGTCCCTGTTCTCAAGGTAACGATGGTGGTTATTGGGGGATGGAGGGAGAGTGGACTGTGTCAGTGAAGTCCTGTTCCTGAAGGTAATGATGGTGGACATTGGGGGTTGAGGGGGAGAGGATTGAGCCTGGTCCCTTCCCCACAGTGAGACATCTTTCCGGTAAGCGGGGCTGGGTGACCGTTCCCAATTTTATTTTATATTCCACCCCCCTCCCTCTCACTTAGCTCCAAGGGTTTTTGTTTACACTGGAGGATATTGTGTGATGGTGGGGAGCTGATGCTGGTGAAGGAAGAGGGATCGCTGACCACCGCGACGGCGAGGACCACACCGTTTTATTTTGCCGCTGGGACGCGCTCCAGATGCAGGAGGATGCCCGGGTTCGGTGGTTCAGTGGTTCGCACTGCTGCCTCACAGCACCAGGGCCCCAGGTTCGATTCCAGCCTCGGGTGACTGTCTGTGTGGAGTTTGCACATTCTCCCTGTATCTGCGTGGATTTCCTCTGGGTGCTCCAGTTTCCATCCACAGTCCAAAGATGAGTGGGTCAGGTGGATTGGCCATGCTAAAGTGCCCATAATATTAGGTGCATTAGTCGGGGAGAAATGGGTCTGGGTGGGTTACTTTTCGGAGGGTCGGTGTGGACTGGTTGGGCAAAAGGGCCTGTATCTGCACTGCAGGGGAATCTAATCTAAGACAGGGTTCACTCTGCTGAAACTGCTGGGATGGGACTGTGCATTGCTCATCAAATAGTTACTGTGTCCCTGACCCCACCGTGTCGGTGTCCCTGACCCCACTGTGTCGGTGTCCCTGATCCCACTGTGAGCAGACTGATACCTTGTCCCTTTAAGGAGGATGTGTTCTGTTTCTCTTGATGAGGGATGTTATCAACCTGGTGCCAAGGTGTATGTTCCATGGAAAGCAGAGTCAATAACTTTGGGTTTTCTTAAATTATGACCAAAGCAGCATGAGGAAGTGGAGTCTGGCTCTTACCGATCCAGGGGCTCAGTGCTGCTTTCAGTTACTGAAGTTGCATTATTTGGTGCTGAAGCTATTCGTCACAGCTGTCACCTCTCTCTGCTGTAGGAAAAAAGCTTGAACTCTCTCCCTGCTGTGAGATTGTTTGTTTTTGTGTTCCTATCTTTTGGATTGGAGGAGATGGTAAGTGAGGGAAGTCTGTTTTGCTGAATTTGCCTTTACTATGGGTCTGTTTATAGGATATGGCTGTATTGGAACAGTTGATTGGTAGAATTAAATAATATATTATTTTGTTCTGTATTCCAACAGGTTCAAGTTGTGTTTTTTTTTTCATTGTTTGCATTTTAATTGTGGTGTAAGAATTTAGTGTGTTTTCTGTAAAGCTCAACATTCTGACCAATCGAATTACATCCAGAACAGAACACTCTTGAACTGTACATGATGCTACCAGCAATGTCTAAGGTTTGACGTGACCGTTCCCAAACTCACTTGAAATATTTGCCAACAGAGTTCTGTACATTTGAGAAGGGATGTGAGTGCACTGGAGAGGGTGCAGAGGAGATTGACCAGGACGTTCCCTGGGCTTGGAGAGTTTTAGTTCTGAAGAGAGTGTGGATAGACTGGGATTGTTTTCATTAAAGCAGAGGTGATGGAGAGGAGACATGACTGAGATGTATAAAACTATGATGGGCGTAGGGTATACAGGAAGAGAACATTTCCCATGGATGGGGGGATTAAGGACCAGGGCATAGATTTAAGTGAAGGAAACTGAACCCTTTAGTTGAAGAGGAGTAGAGTGTCAACAACTAAATGGCTGGAGGATAAGAGAAAGAGCTGGAAAGCACAGCCTAAATGAGTGTAGAGGTGTGAACCCTGAAGACAATTCGGAATTATATGGATGATATTTTGAAATGCCACAGTAGACAAGGCTGCAGACTGATGTAGACAGTGGGGCAAGAGGATATGACAGACAAGGAATGAAACCCACACCTCTCTGTATAGTGGGCCCAGACCCATACCCTCCCTGGCCTCACCCCTCCATCCCCCTTCAAACTGCTCCGTCATCAGTCAGCTGTTTTGGGTTTCTACACTGAGCATGCCCAGTACACTGCAGGGCACAAAGAATGATTCATCCCCATCTGCTGCCGTACAGATCGTTTGTGTCTCAGAGTCAGCTCTGAGACATCTCCTGGGCAGTCTCAATCTGTATCTGTGTGTCTCTGACTCCGTGTCATTGAGCATCACCCGTACACCCTAATGTCTATGTCTAGAACTTCTTTGTATATTCTGGAATATGAGCACATTGTAACCTGAGAAAGGTGAGGATTTCGGTCCTCCCCGGCTTACTCCCTGTTTGATCGCAGTGAGGCCACTTGAACTGGACAGGTGGAAGTGTGACCTCACAGAATAAGTGTGACCTCACTGTGTACATCAGAGAGAGAGATCCGACATCACAACTGGTTTGTAAACTGGCTTCAACTGAGACACGAGGCTGTGTCAGGAAACACAGGGAAGGCTAGGTCACTGCACTGACCGTGTCTCGGGCTGATCTGTCTGAGAGTGAATGTGATCAGAGAGATCATCAAAACAGCTGGACTTTACCAAGAGAAAACAAAGCTTTGAAAACACCATCAGCAATCGGATCAGGCAGAAGATGGGGTGGTTTGAAAGGTTAGTGTAAAATTCTTCCTCTTGCACTGACTGAGGATTTGGGGGTAATTATAGAGTCATAGAGTTATAGAGATGTACAGCATGGAAACAGACCCTTCGGTCCAACCTTTCCACACCGACCAGATATCCCAACCCAATCTAGTTCCCCTATGGCAGCACCCAGCCAATATCCCTCCAAACCCTTCCTGTTCATTTACCCATCCAAACGCCTCTTAAATGTGGCATTTGTACCAGCCACCACCACATCCTCTGGCAGCTCATTCCATACAGGTACCATCCTCTGCGTGAAAATGTTGCCCCTTAAGTGTCTCTTATATCTTTCCCCTCTCATCCTAAATCTATGCCCTCTAGTTCTGGACTCCCCGATCCTGGGGAAAAGACTTTGTCTATTTATCCTATCCATGCCCCTCATAATTTTGTAAACCTCTATAAGGTCACCCTTCAGCCTCCGACGCTCCAGGGAAAACAGCCCCAGACTGTTCATCCTCTCCCTATAGCTCAGATCCTCCAACCCTGGCAACATTCTTGTAAATCTTTTCTGAACCCTTTCAAGTTTCACAACATCTTTCCGATAGGAAGGAGATCAGAATTGTTCACAATATTCCAGTAGTGGCCTAACCAATGTCCTGTACAGCTGCAACATGACCTCCCAACTCCTGTACTCAATACTCTGACCAATAAAGGAAAGCATACCAAATGCCTTCTTCACCTATCTACCTGCAACTCCACTTTCAAGGAGCTATGAACCTGCACTCCAAGGTCTCTTTATTCAGCAACACTCCCTAGGGCCTTACCATTAAGTGTATAAGTCCTGCTAGGATTTGCTTTCCCAAAATGCAGCACCTTGCATTTATCTAAATTAAACTCCATCTTCCCCTTCTCAGCCCATTGGCCCATCTGGTCCAGATCCTGTTGTAACCTGAGTTAACCCTCTTCGCTGTCCACTACACCTCCAATTTTGGTGTCATCTGCAAACGTACCAACTGTACCTTTTATGCTTGCATCCAAATCATTTATGTAAATGACAAAAAGTGGAGGGCCCAGCACCGATCCTTGTGGCACTCCACTGGTCGCAGGCCTCCAGTCTCAAAAACAACTCTCCACCATCACCCTCTGTCTTCTACCTTTGAGCCAGTTTTGTATCCAAATGGCTAGTTCTCCCTTTATTCCATGAGATCTAACCTTGCTAATCAGTCTCCCATGGGGAACCTTGTCAAACGCCTTACTGAAGTCCATATGGATCACATCTACTGCTCTGACCTCATCAATCTTCTTTGTTACTTCTTCAAAAATCACAATCCAGTTTGTGAGACATGATTTCCCATGCACACAGCCGTGTTGACTATCCCTAATCAGTCCTTGCCTTCCCAAATACATGTACATCCTGTCCCTCAAGGTTCCCTCCAACAACTTGCCCACCACTGAGGCCAGGTCCATTGGTCTGTAGTTCTCTGGCTTGTCTTTACCGCCCTTCTTTCCGGCACCTCACCTGTGACTATCGATGATACAAATATCTCAGCAAGAGCCCAGCAATTACTTCTCAAGCTTCCCACAGAGTTCTCGGGTACACCTGATCAGGTCCTGGGGATTTATCCACCTTTAACCATTTCAAGACATCCAGCACTTCCTCCTCTGTAATCTGGACCTTTTGCAAGATGTCATCATCTATTTCCCTATAGTCGATATCTTCCATATTCTTTTCCACAGTACATACTGATGCAAAATATTAATTTAGTATTTCCCCCATTTCCTGTGGATCCACACAAAGGCCGCCTTGCAGTTATTTCAGGGGCCCTATTCACTCCCTAGTAACCCTTTTGTCCTTAATGTATTTGTAAAAACCCTATTGGGGAATAATACTCTAGAGATTTATTCTGAGAAAGATTGGGGCTTATTGAAACCGGTGAGATACACAGAACTGATTCTTAATGAGGGACAGAAACTGTCTCAAATGTCACTCTTTTCCTCGGACCTAGACCAATACCTATGTTCGTTCTTTTGAAAAGGGTGGTAAAAATCGTTGAATAGAGAACTGGTCTGCCAAGAATTTGAGGAGAACCCAGAGACAATGCGTGTCACTTGGAGGAAGACGGGTCAGAAATTGAGTTGGAGAGGGATTGATTGAAGTGGAGCTCCCTGTGAGAGATTAGGGTGGGAGAGGAATCTGATGGTGAAGATTAGAGGGGAGGGTATTGTGGAGAGATAATGCCCTGCTTCACATCATCATTGCCCTCAATTCCACCAACATTACCAAGGGTGCCAATCTCAAGAATTTATGGAGATGCTAAACATTCTCAGCATTGGGCCATAGTACTCAATATTCATCATTAGCTTTTTAATAATATCTTTCCTCTCAATCTTGAGATTTGTTATTTACTTGGATTGAGTTGACCGTGGATTTGAAAATCTGCACGCTGTCTTGAAACTCATCCTGCAGACATGACTTGGAGGTGCCCGTGTTGGACTGGAGTGGACAAAATTAAAAACCACACAACACCAGTTTATATCCAACAGGTTTATTTGGAAGCACTGCACCTTCATCAGGTGGTTGTGATAAAGGAGCAGCATTTCGAAAGCTGGTGCTTCCAAATCAATCTGTTGGACTATAATCTGGTGTTGTGATTTTTATCTTCTTTCTGCAGACACAGTTCACAGATGTGGTCTCCTCTACATCGGGGAGACAGAACTCTGACTTGTAGATTGTTTCAGAGAACATCTCTGGGACACCCACACCCACCAACCAACCCCACCGCCTCGTGGCTGAACACTTTAACTTCCCCCTTCTGGATTAGTGGTGCTGGAAGAGCACAGCAGTTCAGGCAGCATCCAAGGAGCTTCGAAATAGACGTTTCGGGCAAAAGCCCTTCATCTATTTCGAAGCTCCTTGGATGCTGCCTGAACTGCTGTGCTCTTCCAGCACCACTAATCCAGAATCTGGTTTCCAGCATCTGCAGTCATTGTTTTTACCACTTTAACTCCCCCTCCCACCAAGGGCATGCAGGTTCTGGGCCTCCTCCATCACCAAACCCTTACCAGCTGATGCCTGGATATTCCACCTTGGAACCCTGCAACCAGGCAGATCATTGTTGATTTCACTAGTTTCCTCATTTCCCCACCCCAACTTATCGCAGTCCTAAGCCTCCAACTCAGCACCACCCTCCTGACTGGTCCACCTTCCTTCCCACCTGTCCACTCCACCTTCCACAACCCCACGCTCCCCCCCCCCCCCCCCACCTGACATACCTTCATCTCTCTATCACATTCCCAGCTACCTTCCACCCCCAGCCCCACACCCTTCCCACTTATCTCTCAGTTTCCTGGTCCACAAGCCTCATTCCTGATGAAGGGCTTATATCCAAAACATTGATTCTTCTGCTCTTCAGATACTGCCTGAGCTGCTGTGCTTTTCCAGTGCCACATTCTTGCCTCTGATCTCCAGCATCTGTAGTCCTCACCCTCCCCTCCACTCTAAACCTACCCACATTCCTGTATACTCTCGTAATCAGTCTATATCCCGCCTTATCCCAGGCCCAGCCCTCTCTTTCTACGCCATCCCTTTCACCTGACCGTCTTCCTTTCCACCCATCTGCTCCCCCCCCCCACCCACTGTCCAATCACAGCCACCTCCTCCCTGCATCCACCAATCGCCATCCCACCCACCTTTCCCCAGCCCCACACCCCCACACCCCCATTTTTTTCTGCAGCCCCTTCCTCTCCCTGGGTTCTGATGAAAGTTTCCGACCTGAAACATCAATTGCCCTTCGACTCTGTTTGCAGCTCAACTCTCCAACTCCTCTCTATTCCTTTGTACATTCTGAACCTCCCTCCATGCAGTTGAACAATTTTAACAACCCTGTCTCTCTTCGTACAGTTGGGAGTGAAGGACTGGAAGAGAGAGAGAGAGAGAGATGATGGAGGGAGAGAGGATGGAAAACACTTGGATGGAGAGAGGCCCAGCAGACAGGAATGCGGTTACCTTTTTGAGTCGGATCCTGCACCAGGGTTCAATCACGTTGGAGCCGTTCAGAGCTCTGAGGCTGCGGACTATCTCCTGGTTGGTCTTCAGGGGGATGTCTTGGCCACACATTAGATTAGATTACTTACAGTGTGGAAACAGGCCCTTCGGCCCAACAAGTCCACACCGCCCCGCCGAAGCGCAACCCACCCACACCCCTCCATCTGCCCCTTACCTAACACTACGGACAATTTAGCATGGCCAATTCACCTGCCCTGCACATCTTTGTGACTGTGGGAGGAAACCGGAGCACCCGGAGGAAACCCACACAGACACCGGGAGAATGTGCAAACTCCACACAGTCAGTCGCCTGAGGCGGGAATTGAACCCGGGTCTCTGGCGCTGTGAGGCAGCAGTGCTAACCACTGCGCCACCGTGCCGCACATGTTGATGAAGTACCTCCAGGGGACAGGGCTCTCCAGCAGCTCCATCATGCAATTGAGATCTGCCTGAACTCTGCTCCAGCCAGCATAGGTGACCCACTCCAGCTTGGCTGCGACAAAGACATTGTGGAAACACGAAGCGATGGCCCGAAGGGCCGCATGAAATTGACTCGGGGATTTGCAGTCCACGTGGATACAGTAGACATTCTGTGGGGTGTCAATGCTCCGTAGAAGCCTCTCAAACATCTCAATGCTCTGGTGGATGACCATGGAGAAAGCCAAGGGGAAGTGTTCCTCCTCAGGGCTCAGGGGGACAGTGATATACTTGCGGGCCCTCACAAACGATCTGCAATTTCTCCAGCCCTTACATTCCTCAATTTCTCTGTAACGTCCTCCACACCCTACAACCCTCCCTATCTCTGGAATTTCGGGTCATGTTGAGATAATCTCCCTCAGTGATGGCCTGGTGCTTGAGGGAGATAGTAATGGAGTTGATGAGGCCCCTTTCCACCACCTGCCTGTCCGCCTGGATGATCTGCCAGCAGGTGGAGTTCTCGTCGACCAGCAGGAGGCATTCCTGCATTGGACTGGCGCCTGGTTTCACCAGCCTGAGGGTCAGCCGGCCCCCTACTCTCTGGACCAGCAGCCTTTGGCACAACAAGACCACACTGAGCACACACAGCGCTGATCTGAGGCACGACCAGCGGGTACAACGCTGGCTCAGCTTGGGCATGGCACTTTCCAGAGGGCAATGTCCCCAGTCTACAGGCGATAGGCAAATGCAGAATGGATGCTCTCTGTGCTGGGCAGCACTGCCTTAACTCGACCGTGGGGAAGGAGTGACTGCAATTTGCTGGAGAGGTCGCACCAGCCAGTCCCCTCTCCTTGTTAGACTTGTCTTTCCTTTTCCCCAAGATTCAACGAATGACTCCGACTTTCACTCCCTCTCCCCCCGGAACTGCTCTCCATCTAGAATTCCTTTTCCACTTTAACACCTCTCCCTCTCTCCGTTAACCCTTTGAAATCCCTTTCCCTCTATAATCCCTCTCCCTTTGTAATTGCACTCCTCCACTAACTCATCCCTCTGCCTCAGTAACTCCTCTCTCGTTCCTCCTCTCTTTCTGTCCCTCTGTAACTCCTCCCTCTCTCTCTCTGTCTCACTAACTCCTCTCCCTCTCTCTGTCTCTCTCAGTAACTCCTCCCGCCCTCCTCTGGATGATACCCAGCCAATGTTCCATTGTTTCTCTCTCGGAGTCCGGGCTCCCCTCGCTCCTGTCTGCCTGCCTGGCTACAGGCGTTTTCCTTCCCCGGTCTCTGCTTCTCTCCAGCCGTTCCTGGACCGATGTCGCCTGGGTGAAGTAAAGGAGAGGATCACGATCGGAGAACCTACAACCAGAGAGAACACAGAGCCAGCCAAGTCCAATAACCCACGCCCCAGCCTGGGCTGAGATGCTCTTTCAGGAAGGAACCTTCCATCGAGCCCACATCAATGTGGGAGGCGTAACCCTTGGATGAAGAGAGGACCAGGAGACGGGCAGGACCTGTTTGTACTGTGACTCTTAACTGCCCTCTGGTCTATTAGGGATGGGCAATAAACACTGGCCTGGCCAATGGTGCCTCCATCCCATGGATTTATTTGAAAAAAAGTGACAATAGTAAGTCAAATTAAATCAAACTTCACCACCCGTCATCTCTCTCTCTCTCTCTGATGCGAAATTGGAATTATGGTGATTTGACCGTTCATAATAAAGCTGTGAATCTGAGCACAGCAAGAAGATATGGATCCAAAAAAAATCCCCTGGCCAAGAGTGGCTCAGAGGTTAGCATTGCTGGAGCACAGTGCCAGGGGACCAGAGTTTGATTCCAGCCTTCGGTGGCTGTGTGGAGTTTTGCATGTTGTCTGCTTGGGTACCCTTCAGGTGCTCTGATTTCAAAGATGAAGTTTATCTTCTTGCTGTGCTCAGATTCACAGAGATAAGCAGGGGTGTAAGGGGTGGAGATGGTTACAGAAATAGGGAGGGATGTAGGGGCTGGAGAATGTTACAGAGACAGGAAGGAGTGTAGACCCTGGAGGGGGTTCTAAGATAGAGAGGAAATTGTGGCTGGAGGAGGTAACAGAGATAGGGAGGGGTGTAGGGGCTGGAGGTGATTACAGAGATAGGGAGGGGTGTAGGGACTGGAAGTGGTTACAGAGATCGGGAGGGGTGTAGGGACTGGTGGTGATTACAGAGATAAGGAGGTGTGTAGGGGCTGGAGGTGGTTACAGAGATAGGGAGGAGTGTAGACCCTGGAGGGGGTTCCAAGATAGAGAGGAAACTGGGGCTGGAGGAGGTAACAGAGATAGGGTGGAGTGTAGGGGCTGGATGTGGTTATGGAGATAGGGAGGATCCTAGGGGCTGGAACAGGTTCCAGAGATAGGGAGGGGTGTAGGGGCTGGATGTCGTTACGGAGATAGGGAGGAGCCTAGGGGCTGGAGGTGGTTACAGAGATAGGGAGGAGGCTTGGGGCTGGAGGAGGTTCGAGATAGGGAGGGGTTTAGGGGCTGGAGGTGGTTACGGAGATAGGGAGGGGTGTAGGGGCTGGAGGAGGTTCCGGAGATAGGGAGGAGTCTTGGGGCTGGAGGAGGTTACAGAGATCGGGAGGGATGTAGGGGCTGGAGGAGGTTACAGAGATCGGGAGGGATGTAGGGGCTGGAGGAGGTTACAGAGATAGGGAGGAGCCTTGGGGCTGGTGACAGTTATAGAGATCTGGAGGAATTTTGGGATAATAGATGCTAGAGGAAGGATTGAAAGGGGGCAAGAGAGGGAAGGGAGTGGCGTGGTTTTTTTTTTGATGAGGGATAACATTACGGCTGTATTAAAGGTAATTATCCTTTTCTTATTTTTCAGTTCCACCTAAATTATTTTTTATTCATTTATGGGACAATGGGTGTCACTGGCTGACCAGCACTGATAGCCCATCCCTAGTTGCCCCTTGAGAAGGTGGTGGTGAGCTGCCTTCTTGAATCACTGCAGTCCACTTGCTGTGGGTTGACCCACAGTGCTGGTAGGGAGGGAATAATTTCCCTGGATGTACTTACAGGAATAATCACCTAAATACGATTCTGTTGTCGACTCCCAAAAGTCAGTGGGAAATTGAGGAGCAAATTTGTTTGAAGATCTCAGTTATCTGTAAGAATAACAGTGTGGTGATTGTAAGGGATTTGAACCTTTCAAAGCACATACTGGGACTGCCATAGTGTTAATGTCTTGGTTAGAGAGGAATTTGCTAAGTGTCTACAAGCAAATGTTCTGATTCAGTATGTGCTTGTACTTACTAAAGAAGGAGCAAAACCTGACCTACTCTTGGGAAATAAAGCAGGGTAGGTGACTGAGATATCAGTGGTGGAGCGCTTCAGGGCCAGTGACCATAATCCTATTAGATTTAAATAAATGATGGAAAAAGACAGAGCAGATCTAAAAGTTAGAGATTTGAATTTAGAGGAAGGCCAATTTTGATGATATTAGGCAAGAACTTTCAAAAGTTGGTTGGAGGTGGGTATTTTCAGGTAAAGGATGGCTGGAAAGTTGGAAGCCTTCAAAAATAGGATAATGAGAATCCAGAGACAGTATATTCCAGTTAGGGTGAAGGGCAAGGCTGGTAGGTGTAGGGAAAGACAGATGACCAGAGAAAATGAGGTTTTGTTCAAAAATAAGAAGGAAGCATATGTCTGTTATAGACAGCAGGATTCTGGAGAATCTCAAGAAGAGTATAAAGGCAGTAGAAGTATACATAAGAGTGAAATCAGGAAGGGAAAAAATGGGACATGAGATACCTTTGGCGAATAAGATTAAGGAGAATTCAAAGAGATTTATAAATGCATTAAAGACAAAAGGGTAATTATGGAGAGAATAGGGCCCCTGAAAGATCAACAAGCCCACCTGTGGAACCGCAGCAGATGTGGGAGACACTAAATGAGCATTTTGCATCAGTGTTTACTGTGATATGGATATGGAAGCATGAGAACTTGGGGAAAAAAATATCTGTAATATGGACATCTTCAAAAGTGTCCATATTACAGAGGAGGAGGTGCTGGACATCTTTAAATATATAAAGGTTGATATATTCCCAGGACCTGTCCAGGTGTAGCCGAGAGCTCTGTGAGAAGCTCGGGAACTGATTACTGGGCCCCTTGCTGAGATATTTATATCATCAATAGTTAATGATAACGGGCCAGTTGGCGAACATGGTGTCATTTTTCAAGAAATGTGGGAAGGAGAAGCCAGGGAACTATAGATCAGTGAGCCTGATATCGGTGGTGGGCATTATGTTGAGCTGAGATCCTGAGGGATCCTGAGAATTTACATAAATTCTAATCTGCCTTTCCACATTTATCAACATGGTGGGAAATCATGTCTCATTAACTTAATTGAGTTTTTTAAGGAAGTAGTGAAGAGGATTGATGAATACAGAGTGGTGAATGTGATTGATATGTACTTCTGTAAGGCATAAAACAAAGTTCTGAATGGTCAATTGTTTAGAAACATGAGGTCACGTGGAATACAAGGAGAATACTAGCCATTTGGATACAGAAGGTAGGAGACAGAATGTGATGATGGGAAATTGCTTTCCAGACTTGAGACCAGTGACCAGCAGTGTGACACCTTGATTGATGCTAGGTCCACCGTGTTTCATCATTTATGTATCTCCCTCATTGACACTTTGGGCTTGCTCTGACCATGGGCTTGGGCCCAAAGCCATATCCACGCCCAAGATGGCCATCTGAAAGCACTCAGGACCCACGGCTGCTGCCACACTTCCCACAATGCAGTACCACTGCTGCCGATCGACAGAACTCCAGTAGGGAAGGGAAAAAATATGAGAAGGAGAGAGGGGGAAAGGAAATATGGCCAGCCTGGAGCAGATGGGCCTACTGTACCTGTTCCACAATCTTGGATAACTTGCTCAATCTCTCCCTCACACTGCCAGGTCCCACTCTCTCTCCCTCACACTGCCAGGTCCCACTCTCTCTCCCTCAAACTGACGGCTCCCACTCTCTCTCCCTCACACTGACAGGTCCCAGTCTCTCTCCCTCACAATGCCGGTTCCCACTCTATCTACTTTGCAATGCTGGGGTTGCTTGCTTTTATTGTCAGTGCATTGAATATAGGAGTTGGGAGGTCATGTTATGGCTGTCAATGACATTGGTTAGCCCACTGTTGAAATACTGCATTCAATTTTATTTTCCCTGCCACAGGAAGAATGTTATAAAACTTGAAAGGGTTCAGAAAAGGTTGACAAGGGTGTTGTAGGATTGAAAGTTTTGAGTTAGAGGGAGAAGCTGAATAGGCTGCGGCTATTTCCCTCGAAGGTTGAGGGGTGACCTTGTAGACATTTATAAAATCATGAGGGGAATGGAAAACGGGAAATAGCCAATATCTATTTCCAAGACTAGAAGTTATAGGTTCAAGGTGAGAGGGGAAAGATTTTAAAGGGACTTAAGGGGCAGTCTTCTTCTTGTATAGACTGATATGTACGTGGAATGAGCTGCCAGAGGAAAAGGCTGGTACAATTAAAACATATAAAAGGCATCTGGATGCCTATATTAATAGGAAGGGCTTAGCGAGATGTGGGGCAAATGGGATTAGATTATTTTCGGGTATCTGGATGGTATGGAAGGTTTGAACCAACAGTCTATTTCCGTGCTGTACATCTCTATGACACTATGACTCTATGAAAGGTAGGAAGTGCATGGGGCAGACTGTCCAAGGGTTGGACACAGGGTTGATCTAAACACTTTTCAACATTCAGACAAATGATCTACCAACAACCATGTCTCACGGTTTTCTCTATGCTGATGACTGAGAGTTAAATTGTCATAGCATGGACACAGACCGCTCCGTTAAACCCATTCACCCTGAACAGATCTAGTCCCATTTGCCAGCACATGGCCCCAATCCCTCTGAACCCTTCCTATTCATATAACCATCTGGATGCCTTTCAAATGCTGTCATTGTACCAGCTTCCACCACTTCCTCTTGCAGCTCATTCCATGCACGCACTGACTTATATTTGAGAAAAGTTGCCCCTTAGGTCCATCTTAAATGTTCCCATCTCACCTTAACGCTGTGTGCACCAGTATGAACTCCTCTTCCCCATAGAAAAGACCTTGGCTATTCACCCTATCCACGCTCTTCATGATTGAGCAAACCTCTCTGAGGTCATAGAGTCAGAGAGTCAGAAAGATGTACAGCACGGAAACAGACCCTTTGCTCCAACTTGTCCATGCAGACCAGATATCCCAATCCAATCTCGTCCCAACTGCCAGCACCCAGCTCACATCCTTCCAAACCCTTCCTATTCATATACCCATCCAGATGCCTCTTAAATGTTACAATTGTACCAGCCTCTATCACTTCCCCTGGCAGCTCACTCCATGCATTTACCACCCTCTGCGTGAAAAAGTTGCCTCTTTGATCACTTTTATATCTTTCCCCTCTCACCCTAAACCTATGCCCTCTAGTTCTGGACTTCCCCACCCCAGAGAAAAGTTTCTGTCTACTTATCCTATCCATGCCTCCATAATTTTGTAAACCTCTATAAGGTCACCCCTCAGCCTCCGATGCTCCAGGAAAAACAGCCCCGGCCTGTTCAACCTCTCCCTATAGCTCAAATCCTCCAAACCTGGCAACAGCCTTGGAATTTTTTTCAGAATCCTTTCAAGTTTCACAACATCTTTCCGATAGGAAGGAAACCAGAATTGCATGCAGTATTCCAACAGTGGCCTAACCAATGTCCTGTACAGCCACCTCACGACCTCCCAACACATGTACTCAGTACGCTGACCAATAAAGGAAAGCATACTAAATGCTTTCTTCACTATAATATCTACCTGCGACTCCACTTTCAAAGAGCTATGAACTTGCACTCCAAGGTCTCTTTGTTCAGAAACAGGTTATTGCTCAGCCTCCATGAGGACAAGCCCTCAAGGACAAGTGACATTCTTGTACATTTCTTCTGCAACATTTCAAGTTTAACAACATCTTTCCTATAGCAGAGAGACCAGAATTGAATATGGTATTCCAAAAGTGGCCTAACTCATGTCATGTACAGCCACACTCCTACACTCAATGCACTGACCAATAAAGGCTCTTTAATTCTACACCCTGGACTAGATCCTTAGTGAAGGTGCTGAGCGTAACCTCGGGGTCACCATAGCTCAGGTCAGGGTAAGAAGAGTCCTTCATCGTAGCATCATCTAATGTGGGAACAGGGCCAATGCAGTTGGCATGCCTTTATATTGCAAACTAGCTGTCCAGCTCACTGAGGGAAGAGTTACTGAATGGGCATTCTCGAGAGAAGGATACCTTTGGAACACAATGAGATTCAGAGATGGGAGTGTTTGATTGGAAAACAATATTGCTCGCGGAATGAAAGTTATCATTGCATTAATTAATGTGATCAGAATTGTCCAGTCTTTAAAACTTAATTTTAGAAATAAATGTATATTTATTTGAGCACTTAATGTGCGTTGTCATAATCTGTTTGTTCACATTTGAATGAAACACTAATGTGAAGAGTGGTGGCACCTCACAATCCCCAGGTGATCCTCCATGGTATCGGTTAAAGGGCTGGGAAACGTGGGACATCAGTGTTTGATGGAGAGAGATTGACTGCAGCATGAAAACACAGATTACCTCAACGCTGAAAACATCCAGAATTATCAATAAATTATTCAAAATGATTCTTGCCATGTTAGTATTCCTGATAAGGGATTTAAACTATTGAAACTTTGTAAATATGGGTGATAGTTGGTCTCTGCACCTTGTGATCGAAGATGTTATGTTTTGGTCCAGTGGTCGCCATTATACAGACACTCGAACATTGGTGTCTCTTATTATGTCAGGTGTTATGAATGTTCTCGGTGGTTTAATTCTGATTTGTGAGGGCTTTAGTGGTGCAGTGGCAGTGCCCCTACCTCTGAACCACAAGGTCTGTATTCAAATGCAAACCTGCACTGAAGGAGTGTTTACAGGAAGGAGAGAAGGAGGCAAGAGAGGAGGGGAGTGGTGTTTTTGATAAGGGGAAACGTCATGGCAGCACTTAGAGAGGATATTCCTGATGGATCATCCAGTGAAGCTGTATGGATGGAACTGAGAAAAATGAAGGGTGTGATCACATTGTTCGGATTATACTCTCGCCCTGCGCCCCCATCCCCCCCAATACTCAGCAGGAAATTGGGGAGAAAATACGTGGGGAGCTCGCCAAAGGCTGTAAGAATTATAGGGTTGCAAGAAAAGGGGATTTTAACCTTCGAAATATGGACTGGGAATGGATTGGAGAATTTACTCAGTATATTCAGGAAAACTGTCTCAATTAATATGAAGCCGGCCCTCCAGGAGAAGGAGCAAAACCCAACCTTCTCTCAGGAAATAAGGCAGGACAAGTGATGGAGGTATGAGTGGGGGAGCACTAACTGATATTTGATTAGTTTTAAAATAGCTATGGAAAAGGATAGACTGGTCGACAAGTTAAAGTGTATGGAGCTGACAGTGGGGTCTTTGGACATTACAATATGTAAGTGTGATTTGTAGAAACTTTTTCTGAGTCTTGTAAATGAGAGCGAGATTCACTCTGCATTCAGGTCTCTGTTATTCTTTACAAGTCTGATGGATTACGTTCATATACTAAATGCTTATCTCTATTTACGATTGTAATTGAATCTTTAATATTGCAGTGTACAAATAATTTTCGATGTGATATATCAATTATAAAGAACCTGACCTCTAATGGGAGTATCCATTTGAATTGAATAACTTGCTTGCTTTCTGAACATGATGTAAAACAGAAAATGCTGCAAATACTTTATATGTCAGACAGCATTTGTAGAGAGAGAGAGAGAAACAGAATGAACGTTTCTGGCCAATGACCTTTCATCAGAGAAAGTGACTGAATATTTCCAGCAGTCTCTGTTTTTATTTAATTTAATGTATCTGGATTATACAGCTTTTCAAATTATAAATCTCCATAACGTATTATTGGAAGCAGGGATTTGTCTACAGACCAGTTTGGAGAGAAATATAAATAATTTCTTTCTCTCTTGTTCTGTTTGAGTGTTCGAATAAAAATGTCACTGGAGGGTGGGATCAGAGTGGGACTGAACAGTGTCTCTGTCTGAGCCTGTGGGAGTGATGACCCTCTGTGTCTCTGTATCTCTGTCAGTGATAATGTGAGCGTGTGTGAGAGGGAACTACCTGCATTGTTACTTGTGTCTCAGCTGGAAGGTGGGAAGAAGAGCAGAAGGGAAAGGCTGTGATGGGCTGGAGGGCAGGAGAGGCTGAAATGACAGAGTAACAATATTGACCAAAATGGTGCAAGGAACCATGGGTGGGGGCAAGGTGGGAGAATGGGAGAAGAGAAGAAACAAAAGATTGGGGTGTAAATAATCCTCACTGACCGTCATCGAAAAACAAACAAAACAAAAGAAAATGGTGACAGAGAAAAGAAAGTGAGGTACTCTGTCATGTCCCCCTTCACTGTTTACAGGATGCACATTTACTCTCCGATTCTGAATGAATCTGTTTTCTCATCATTAACTCTCACATTGCCAGTTACTCTCAGTTTTAAAGGATCTTGTTTCAGCAAACGGGCCTGGAGTCAAGGGACCAATTCATTGGATTTACAGAAATTCAGTTTCAGTGGAAAGACACGGGGAAATGTCCTCTGGCTGTTGATGTGATGGACCCTCCCTGTCAGATCCTGAGAACTTCGCATGAAACAAAGAGTCTGTCACTGACGAGCAATCTTTGTGCACGTGACGTGTCTCCTACATGTGCACTGGACATGACAGAGATAGTTTGTGGTGAAGGGGCTGGAGGATACAGAGAGAGGGAGGGGTGGAGGTGTTGGAGGTGATTACAGAGATAGGGAAGGGGGCAGGGTCTGGCGGTGGTTACAATGATAGGGTGGTGTTTCGGGGCAGGGTGATGTCACAGAAACGTGGAGGAGTGCAGGTCCTGGAGGAGGTTACATAGATAGGGAAGCATGTTATTATTCCTGATAACCCAGCACTCCCTACACTTACAATCCTTGCCCTTCACCCTAACAGGAACATACTGTCCCTGAACTCTCAGTATCTCATTTTCAAAGGCTTCCCATTTTCCAGCCCTCCTTTTACCTGTGAATATCTGCCCCAATGAACTTTTGAAAAATCTTGCCTAATACCATCAAAATTGTTCTTACTCCAGTTTAGAACATTAACTTTAGATCCAATCTATCCTTTTCCATCATGATTTTGAAACAAGTAGAGCTTTGATCTCTGACCCCAAAGTGCTCCCCAGCCCTCCCTTATTTCCCAAGAGAAGGGCAAATTTTGCTCCTTTTACAAGTAGATTCACCCACGTACAGAATCGAGTGACAGACACACCCTGGGGTCAGTCTGCTCTCCCCTGGGTCAGTGACAGAGACACAGTGGGGTCAGTCTGCACTCCCCTGGGTCAGTGACAGAGACACAGTGGGGTCAGTCTGCACTCCCCTGGGTCAGTGACAGAGACACAGTGGGGTCAGTCTGCTCTCAGCTGGGCCAGTGACAGAGACACAGTGGGGCCAGTCTGCTCTCCCCTGGGTCAGTGACAGAGACACAGTGGGGTCAGTCTGCTCTCCCCTGGGTCAGTGACACAGACACAGTGGGGTCAGTCTGCTCTCCCCTGTGTCAGTGACAGAGACACAGTGGGGCCAGTCTGCTCCCTCTGGCTCAGTGACAGACAGTGCTCTCCTTCCCCCTTCCACTTGTCGATGGTGGTGATGATGTATGCATTTGGACATGCTGCTGGGCAGAGTCATGCTCTTGGAGAAAGTGAGGATTGCAGATGCTGGAGATCAGAGTCGACAACTGTAGTGCTGGAAAAGCACAGCCAGTCAGGCAGCATCCGAGGAGCAGGAGAGTCGATGTTTTAAGCATAAGCTCTTCATCAGGAATGGGGGTGGGGTTGGGGAGGGGGGAGGTTTAAGGGGGAAGCGAGATAAACGGGCGGGGGTGAGGCTGGGGGATGGTACCTTGGAATGTAATGGGTAGATGGAAGTGGGGGTGATGATGATAGGTCAGAAAGGATGGTGAAGCAGACAGATGGGAAGGAAGATGGACAGGGAGGACAGTTCAAGAGGGCTGTGCTGCATCGGATGGTTGGATCTGAGATAGGGTGGAGGGAAGGGAAATGAGGAAACTGGTGAAGTCTACATTGACCCTGTGTGGCTGGAGGATCCCAAGGCAGATGATGAGGCGTTCTTCCTCCAGGCATCAGGTGGTTAGGGTTTGGTGGTGGAGGAGGCCCAGGACTTGAATGTCTTTGGCGGAATGGGAGGGGGAGTTAAAGATTAGATTCCCTACAGTGTGAAAACGGACCCTTCAGCCCAAGTCCACACCAACCCTCTGAAGAGAAACCCACTCAGACCCATTTCTCTCGGACTAATGCACCTAACACTATGGGCAACTTACCATGGCCAATTCACCTCACGTGCACATCTTTGGACTGTGAGAGGAAACCAGAGCACCCGGAGGAAACCCACACAGACAATGTGCAAACTCCACACAGACAGTCACCCAAGGCTGGAATCAAACCTGGGACCTTGGTGCTGTGAGGCAGCAGTGCTAACCACTGAGCCCACAGAGTGGTGGGGCTGCTTCTTGACTGTGTCCCAGAAAGAAACTGAAGACAGACAGTGTCTTTGAAGAAGCGAGGTCTGGGTGGGTTACACATTGGAGAGTCCATGTGGATTTGTTGGGCCAAATGACCACAGGGTCAGTAGTCTAATCTAAAAATGTTCTCTGCAACATTCCGCAAGTTGGTGTCCTGTGTACCCAGTGTAGAGGAGACCACACTGAGAGAAACGGACAGAGTAGATGGTGTGTGTGAAATTACAGGTAAATCTCTGTCAGATGTGCAAGGATCCTTTGGGGCCTTGGATGGAGGTGAGGGAGGAGGTATGGGTACAGTTTTGCACTTCTTGCGGTGGCAGGAGAAGGTGCCAGGAGTTGAGGGCGGGTTGGCGGGGCGTGTGCACCTAACAAGGGAATCGCGGAGGGAATGGTCTCTGTGGAATGCTGCTAGGGGTGGGGATGGAAATATATCCCTGGTGGTGGAGTCTGTTTGTAGGTGGCAGAGGATGACATGTTTTATCGGGAGGGTGGTGGAGTAGAAGGTGAGGACCAGGAGGGTTCTGTCCTTGGTGCAATTGGAGAGCTGGTGTTCAAGGGCGAAGGAGCAGGAAGTGGAGGAGATGTACTGGAGGGTACCATCGATCACCTGGGAGGGGAAACTGCGGTCCTTGAAGAAGGAGGCCATCTAGGATGTTCGATGGTGGAATTTGTCCTCCTGGGGGCAGATGTGGCGGAGGCAGAGGAATTGCGAATAAGGAAAGGCATTTTTACAGCAGTGGGGGTGGAAGGAGGTGTAGACCAGGTAACTGTGGCAGTCTGTGGGTTTGAATTAAATGTCCATGTTGAGTCTGTCACTGGAAATGGAGATGGAGAGGAGGAGAAAGGAAGGAGAAAGGGAAAAGATCCTTTCTAACATGGTGCAATTATTTAAGAAAGGTGGTAAGGAAAAGCCAGGGAACTATAGACTGGTGAACATGTTGTCAGTGGTGGGTGAATCTTGAGAAAAAAATAATCAAGTTAAAAATGTACATGGAGAAAGGACACGTTGTTTATACACCGAGCTTGTGGAGAGGCCTGCACAGGGACGGCTCGGGAGAGTTTTTGTATCCAGGCAGTGAAAGCTGAATGTTGGATTATTTGAGGAGGAGTTGTTTTTTTCATTTGTTCAGTTAAGTGTTTGATTTTTAAAAAATATTTATTTTTTTAAAATTTTTCTTTGCATGCTTCATAGTAAATCTGTGCTTAAGGAAAGATAGTTTAATTTAATATATAATTTCTTCAGATATCTGGAAAAGAAAATCTGACAAGCAAAGACATTTGCCCCACCTCCCCTTCCAATTTGAAATTAAACTTACTCTGCAATTTGGGAGACTGTAGACTATAATTGCTTGCAACAAGGAGAATCTTGCATGCAAATTGACGAATGCCAAGATATGCTGTGACACAAACACTCAGCTTCAAGGTCATCACTGATTCATCTCCATCTTTGGACTGTGACTTGTGTATTCCCCTGCAGAAGCCTGAAGGAAAATGTCGAACCCCCCCCCTCCCCATCAGGTGTATTAACCATGAACAACTCATGCTCGCAAAGCCTCATGGAAATTCAGTTTCTTGAATTTTCCATTCGAACAATTTTCTGTTTAAATTTTAGGCATTTCCTAGACTTCATGCAAGAATGATTCTAAGTAGACTCCCATTTATTGCCCCATACATTAAAGAGCAACTACTAGTTAACAAATTAAATTCATAAGGAGTGGGTACATGGGAAACCCAAGAACTGAATTTCAATCAGCCTACAAAAATGTAGGGAAAAATACAACATGTTTAGGGATGACAGCACCCAGAGACAGCCAATTGGAAGCCATTCTCATGCTTCTAGTTCCACAGTTAGCAGAACTAAAGTGACTATTCACAGCTTTTGTCATTTTAAAGGTGTACAAATATTAAAAAGGTTAAAAGTTGACGACTCAACTTGTTTTCCAGTTGAAGCTTTTTGGTCTTCAATAGCACTCCACTTCTCAACTGAGAATCTGTAAGTCGTTCAAAGCCAATTCCACAGCATCTTGTGCAGTTACTTTGAGCACAGGAAAGAAGAAGCCTCTCCATTCTGAAGCACTGGAGTACCACCTTTGATTTTTAAAACAATTGATTTGGGTGACACGATGGCTCAGTGGTTAGCACTGCTGCCTCATAGCACCAGGGATCCGGGTTCAATTGCTGCCGTGGGCCACTGTCTATGTGGTGTTTGCACTTTCTCCCCGTGTCTGTGTGGGTTTCCTCCCCCAATCCAAAGATGTGCAGGCCAGGCAAGTTGGTCATGCTAAATTGCCCATAGTTTAGGTCCATTCGTCAGGGTAAGTGTTGGGGGATGGGTTACTCTTTGGAGGGTTGGTATGGACTTGCTGGGACAAAGGACCTGTTTCTACACTGTAGGTAATGTAAAATGCAATCATATAAGGTGCTATTGAAAGCTTCTTCATTTTCAGATTAATGTTACTGATGGCTTGCAAGAGATATTGAGGATGATGATAAATAGATTTAGTGAATTAATTACATAGCAAGATCATTCAGACAGATAACTGTCCGTCAGGAAGGGTATGAAGGTGGTTTAGAAGTCCCCGTTGCTATTCCTCTCTCAAACAGATATTCCATTTTGGGTATTGTTGAATGAGAAAAATAGAAGTGGTTGTCAGATCTTGGGCACTGACAATGAATTTTGTGTTAAATGGGTTTGTCAAGTTTTAAAGGAATAATCGTTTTCGGGAGCTCGCCTGTCAGGGGCACAGACAGGAGATTCTGCGGTAGTGAGTGTGAATCGAGGAGAGTACGTTGCTTTTCTGGTACCAGGGTGAAAGACGCCTCAAAATGTTTGAAGCAGATTGTCAAAGGGGAGAGTGAGAAGCTGGAACTGGGAAAGGGTTAAAGCTTTACAGAGTGAGTACAAGTGGTTAGGTAGAAGGTTAAAAAAGTAGTAGTATGAAAAGTAGTAATCTCTGGTTTACTTCTGGTGCCGAGTTCTAATGAGGGAAGGAATAAAAGGACAGGGCAGATAAATCAATGGTTGACGAGGTGCTGCAATGTGCAGGGAGTCACTTTCTTGGAGTATTGAGCCACCGTGCCCCCGTTTTCAAGCACCACTCTGATTTTGACTCTAACCTCCAGCATCTGTAGTACCCACTTCTGCTGAATGGAAAAGACTGGCAGCTCAATGATTTTACAGAAAGGATAGAAAGAGGCAAGGTGGGAGAAGGACTGGCATTTTTGATTAAGGAAAATATGATGACTGTAATTAGGGAAGATATTGCTGAGGGATCATTTAGTGAAAATGTATGGGTTGAAGTTAGAAATAAGAAAGGGGTGATCACCGTGATGGGATTGTACTACCAGCTCCCCAAAAGTCAGAGGGCAATTGAGAAGCAAATATGCAGAGAGATCTCTAATATAAGTAAGAATAATAAGTTTGTAATAGGAGGGGATTTTAATTTTCCAAACATTGACTCAGACTCCCATGGTGTAAAAGATTTTGATGGTGAATTATTTGTTCAATTGCAAGAGAATTTTCGCTATCAATGTATAAATCTTCCCACAAGAGACAGATCAATTCTTGAACTTCTCTTGGGAAATAAGGCAGGGCAAGTAACTGAAGTGTTAGTCAGGGATCATCTTGGACCAGTCATCAACTAATAATTTTAAAATAGTTATGTAAAAGGATAAAACTTAAAGTTCTTATTTGGAGTGAGGCAAATGGGTATGAAAGGGTATGAAACAAGAACTTTCTGGAGCAGAATGATCACAGGTAAAAGGATGACTGACAAGTGGGAGGCCTTCCAATGTGTGAGAACAAGAGTTCAGAAATATTCTGTTCCTGTTAGAGTGAAAGGCAAGGCTATTAAGATTAGGGTGCAATGGATGAATAAAGATGTTGAAGTTTAAGTCAAGAATAAAAAAAAAACATCTATTAGAAAGACAATTGAGATCAACTGAATGTCTTGAAGAGCATAAAGAGTTTAGGGGCATTCTTCAGAAGGAAATGAGGAAGGCAAAGAGGGGATAAGAGATCGTCTTGGCAGATAGGGTAAAGATTATCCAAAGAGATTCTATAAGTAGTGAGTGAGGGAGCAACTGGAGAGAGAGTAGGATCCCTTGAAGACCAACGAGGTTGTCTTTGTGTTGAAACTCAAGAGATGGGAGAGATATAAATGAATATTTCACATCAGTTATTATTGTTGGGAAAGAAATGGAGGGAGGCTAGAGAAATCAGGGAAATAAATACTGATGTTTTAGAAACACTTCACAGTCCAGAAGAGGAAGTGCTGGAGATCTTAAAAAAACATGAAGATAGATAAACCTTGAAGACCTGATCAAGTGTGTCCCAGGACATTGTGAGAAGTTAGAGAGAAGATTGTCAGGCCCAGAGCAAAAATATTTGTATCATCTATAAACATGGATAAAGAACTGGAGGACTGAGCTGTGGCTAAATTGTCATTGTTTAAGAAGGGATGTGAGGAGAAGCCTGGAAACGATCGACCTGTGAGTCTGACCTCAGTGTGGGTCCTTGGCCCTGGGTAGTGTTGTAGAGCAGAGAGAGACCTCAGGGTTCAAGTGCATAATCCATTGAAATTTGCATCATAGGTAGACAGTCTGGTTAAGAAGGTGATTAGCATGCTTGCCTTCATTGTTCAGACTTTTGAGCATAGGAGTTCTGACAATATATTGAATTTGTACAGGATGTTGATGAGGCCTCTTCTGGATTAATGTGTGCAATTCTCATTGCCGTGTTATAGGAAGGATATTATTAAAGTGGAGAGGGTTCAGTAAAGATTTACCAAGATGTTGCCAAGAATAGAGGGCTTGAGATATAAAAATGGGCTGTTGCATTGGAAGGTGAGGGGTGACCTTATTGATGTTTAAAAAATCATGTGGGGCAGAGATCAGGTGAATGACAAGGGTCTTTTCTCTCGGATGAGGAGTTCATACCAGGGGGGTATATTTTTAACATGAGAGTAGAAAGATTGGAAAGAAGATGACGGGCATCGTTTTTACTAGTTCATGTGTGGAATGAACTACCAGAGGAAGTGGTGGATGCAGGTACAGTTACAATGTTTAAACTACATTTGGATAAGTTCATGAATAGGGAAGGTTTGGAGGGATATGGGCCAAGCACAGGAAGGTGGGAATAGTTTATATTTTGGAACATGATCAGTGTGGCCTGGTTGGTCTGAAGGGTCTGTCTCCGTGCTGGATGACTCAATGACTCCATGACATTATGGTAGGCAGTCAAAAGACACGTTAGTCTCTGCACATGCTCACGGATACATCGGCGGGAAGGGTGTATTGTCTAGCTAACATCAATTGTTACAGCTAACCTGAGAATGCAACTTTTAAAAAAACGTTTTGTGATTTACACATGAAAGAAGTGAAACTATCAGCTCCCTCTATCCGGGAATTAACTCCCCCAGGGATGGAGCATAGCCAGAGTCACCACTGTGGGATTAGAGGGGGGAAGGAGTGAGGGAACGAGGAGGTTTGAGAGAATGCAGCAGGTAAACAGTTTCATCCAGTCTGCCTTTGTCTACTCCTGCTTTGCATTTTATTGTCTTGGAATGAAAGCCAAATGTATTTTCAAACTGATCCAATTCTTTTTGTCTTTGGGGCTTCCTATTGATCAATGTGAAAGTCTCAACTTGAGATTGCCAGGAATCAACACAAGGAAGAGAAAGGAAACAAAGTCAATTATTGTTGAAAATAAACGTGCAATCAAAACACACATAACTCTTACAGTATGTTCTTTCCTCTTTCTGACAGGAAACTACTGGTGTGTTTTAATTTGCCCAGATGTGTGGCTCAGAGAATTCAGTGAGGAAGAGTGGACAGGGGCCTGTCGTTGTATTTCCCTCTCTGGCCTGCAGTGAACGATTACACCTTCCTCCATATCATTTATTTTTCTAACCTCTTCACTCACTGAGAACGGATTACTTGGGGTAAATGTAGCATTTGTGTATATTTAATTTCTCTTTTGGTTTTGCTTTTGTTGTCCCACTTCCTACTAATTGTTGCTGATTACTAACAGCCCTTTACACTGGCTTTACCCCTCCAGTCTCTGTCATTTTGCCCCTCAGATGGAGTCAGTCCTTGCCCATGAGGAAAGGAGTGTTATCATGTTGCTGCTCCTCCTTCTCCTTTCGGTCCATTCCTCACGTGGACTCCTCGTTCCGTTATCTGCTGCATCCAACGTTGGCTCTGAGTTACTTGGATTGATTCACCAATTGAATTATTGTTCTAACTGGATATGTCACGGCATACTTTAACTGGTCTCTGAAATGTTTCTGTGTCACCACATAAATAAGGGCATTTGTGCAGCAACTTAAGTTCCTCAGCATGTATCCAATCTGAGCAAAGAGACGAAAAGAAACAGAATCCAAGGAATAGCCAGCATTAAAGAAATATAAAATATGCAACAACCAGAGAAGTATGAAGCTGGCAGATATGGCAAAGAGTATAATCACAGAATTCTTCCTGCTCTCTACCTCTGGATCATTCTGTGTTTTTCTCTGACCTCTCAGTTCCTTCCGCACCTTAATGGCTTCGAAGATATGTCTGACAGTCAGAATGTTGATAAAGAGAATAAAAGTGAATGGGAACATTGGTGTTAAAAAAGTCTCAAAATATCTAAAACCTATCCACCGAGGGTCAATATAATAACTAGACCTGAAATAACAGTACCATGGAACATTGTTGATCATCGTTCCAGGATAATACACAAAGAAGTTGGGAATGTTCTTTAAACAAAAGAAGATTCAGATTGTTGCTAGAACCCTGGTTGCAGTTTTCCCTGTGCAATACTTAGTTTTCATCTCATGAAAACAAATGGCGACAAATCGATCAAAGGAAAAAGCAATGGTGAACCACACAGAACAATCAATGGTCAAGCGGCTGAGGACATAGAGAACGGTACAAACGGGAGTGATTTGCAGGAAACACAGTGGATAATAATAATATTGAAATTGGCGAAGGATGATATAAAAAACAATGAACAGTAGATCTGACATTGTCATGGCCACCAGATAGCGAGTGCTGCACGTAGAAAGGCCACATATGCCCCAAGCTAAGATTATAATCACCACTAGACTAACTGTAAGAGAAAGAAAAAAAGGACTTGAGGTTATTAATCAAACATTCTCTCTGCCTGAGTCCAGACTGTAAGTAATGACACAAAGATAATTGTTGTTCCATGTCATATGAAGTTTAAAGAATCTGAACCATATCATCGCATTCTCTCGAAATGAATCATTTGCACATTTAAAGGACATATGGAAGAACATGAGCAGCAGGTTACTCACAGAAACACAGTCATATACTCAAAGTGGTTTTGGTTCAACAGCAGTCAATTTCATCTGCTTTCCAGATTACTCTGACTGGCTGGAATTTCCCATAAGCCCACAGCACTCACACAAAGACACCTGGGATCAGTAAAACAGAATAGCAGACACCTAGTATGGACATTGATCACAACATTCCTCTATTTGGTTTTGGAGTCTCTACAGTTCAGTTTACCTCCAGAATTCGATATCCACACTGTGTGAACCACAGGGCTGGGCATTTAATCACAATATGGATGAATAAATGATAGGGTATTGAGTCCCTTTCCCATGAAGGTATTCAGCAGTGAATCCAATCACCAGGCCCCAGGTTGGATATCCACTTTAATCAGAAAAACTGCACCATTTATCCAAGATAGTACAGCACAGCCCTCATGCAAATAAAATCTGAATCCCCACAACACTGGTCATAGTAACGCTCTGGTTTAAAAAGCAGACACTTTATCTGGGATGAAGCGAAGCTTCCTGCCTGATGTCGAGGCCTATGTTCCCAAGCTTCTCTCCTCAGCCCTAGCCTTGTGAATGGAGATTCCCCCTCTCAGATTCGGAGTGAATGCTGGGGCTAGAATACTCCACAGTTTACCCAGCATTCTCCATGGAGTTCACTAGACTTGTACCCACAGCTCTGCATTGCAGACTAATAAATACTTATCAAAATTGATAGTCAAAGACAAAATAAAATTCTCAAATGAATACACCTTCACGAAGACCATTATTGTTTGGGGAGCATCAAAGTGTAACAGCAACAAAGGGCAACGACGGAAATATCCTGTTGGACAAAGTTGTTTGATCCTCTGTGGGAGATCCGCTGCCACAACACTCCAGATCTTAGAGTTTGTCCTATTAGACACTGTACCACGATACTGTGCATCATTTTACAAATGGCACACTGACCTGTCTGTTCAACAATCAAAGAATTCAACAATACACTTCATAATTGGCCTCCTGTTCTCAACAACCCTCCCAGTGATCTGTCCTCACAAATACGATGCCGTCACACGTCCACTAACTGATGAAAACACAGAAGACTGTCAAACCCATCCTTGCTGACCATCACTTATCACTCCTGATGACTTGAGTTGATATGGCATGGTGCTGGAAAAGGTACATCATGTCAGGCAGCATCCCAGGAGCAAGAAAGTCCATATTTTGGGCATGACTTCACTCACCCCACCCCCCAAACTATCCACGATGGAATAGCACCTCCCGCAAATAAAACCTGAATCCATGCAACATTGGTCACTTTAACTGTCCTGAAGAAGGGTCCTGCCTGAAACCTTGACTCTCTTCCTCCTCGGATGTTGCCTGACCTGCTGTGCCTTTTCCATCACCATGGTCTATCTGCAGTCCCCATAGTCTCCTCATTCCTAATGACCTGCTGAATCCACCCATTACCCTGTTGTATCTGGGCTCCCATTTGGAGCGAGCTGCCTGAGCAAGATCCACAAACACAATCCCTTTCCATCAAGGAATGGGAAATACTAGGTGTCACTGCGAGGTGAGTTGTTACAAAACCCATCTGAACGATAGCAGGCTGTGAACTACCACAGAGAGAGGGTGGTCTTCCGAAACCCTTTCTAGACCAGCCAGGGCCGGTGCTCAGCCAAACTCCATCAATGTGGCCTCAGTGTAAACCCATTCTGCACAGTATAGGGAAGCACACAATGTACACATTACTGAGGAGCTTCTGAACTGACAAACTATTCAATTTAAACTCAGTCTGTGAGGACATTATTGTCTGCCATCAGGATTTGCTTTGCTAAATGGAAATATAATAATTTATCAGTTGTCGGTAGAAATCAGGATAATTCAATGCAGAAGTTTATATAAGTTAAGTTGTTGCAAGACCTACCAGGAACACCAACGACAACAAGCATGGTCTCGTACACTCTATCGATCCTTTCCCTGAGAAGATGCATTTCGTTGTGTGTGATACAACCTTTCCCTTCCTGCTGCCCGCTATGTGTCGAAATCAGAGAATTCTCTCGGAGATGAAGCTGACACATTTCCAGAGACTTTATTTTACATTGTGTGGTATCTCCACTGGGAAACTGTAATTACACCTTCAATTTTTTAAACATAATTTTGAAAAAACAAATTATGACAACAGGTTTATTTTAATGATGTGATAGCATTTAGATTTATGTCTGTATTCGAATGCCCCAAAGACTGGATTAATCTGATCCTGTTAATTCTCAGGGAATCTACTTTGGCTTCAAGCAACAGTTCTTGCAAATTTCACTCACTATCAGTCCCATCAATATCTAGCTACATTTTGAAATTCGTTTCAGTGATGACCTTCATTCTACTCAGACATTCAATATCTCGGGTTGTAGATCTTTTTGAGAGCTGTTCCACTGCCCACTGTTATCCCACTAATTTCATTGTTAATTCAGTTACACGACTGATTTGGGAAATTCTCTCTGTGAATGAGCACTCTAATACAGAACCTGAAGCTGATACCGACCACACCAACAGCTGGAACTTCCTCTCGGTCACATTTTCTCAAAACAAATTATAACATTCAGTTCAAAATCATAGAATGATGGCATCATACAGGACCGACATGGCCCTTCGCTCCATCGAGTTTGTATCTGTAAAATCACACTCAAAGCTATACATGGCTGGAAAATGGGAAGCCTTCAAAAATGAGATAACGACAGTCCAGAGAGAATGTGTTACTATTCGGGTGAAAGGCAAGGCTGGTAGGTGTAGGGAATGCTGGATGACTGGAGAAATTGAGATGTTGGTTAAGAAAGAAAAAGTAGACATATGTCAGGTTTGGACAGCAAAGACCATCTAGGCATATATTTAAGAGGGAAATCAGGAGAGCCAAAAGGGGACATGAGATAGCATTGGCAAATAAGGTCATAGAGTCATAGAGATGTACAGCATGGAAACAGACCCTTCAGTCCAACCTGCCTACGCCAACCAGATATCCCATCCCAATCTAGTCCCACCTGCCAGCACCCGGCCCATATCCCTCCAAACCTTTCCTATTCATATACCCATTCAAACGCCTCTTAAATGATGCAATTGTACCAGCCTCCACCACATCCTCTGGCAGCTCATTCCATGCATGTACCACCCTCTGCGTGAAAAAGTTGCCCCTTAGATTTCTTTTATATCTTTCCCCTCTCACCCTAAACCTATGCTCTCCAGTTCTGGATTCCCCGACCCCAGGGAAAAGACTTTGTCTATTTATCTTATCCATGCCCCTCATAATTTTGGAAACCTCTATAAAGTCACCCTTTAGCCTCCAACGCTCCAGTGAAAACAGCCCCAGCCTGTTCAGCCTCTCCCAGTAGCTCAAATCCTCCAACCCTGGCAATATCCTTGTAAATCGTTTTGGAACCCTTTCAAGTTTCACAACATCTTTCCGATAGGAAGGAGACCAGAATTGCACGCAATATTCCAACAGTGGCCTAACCAATGTCCTATACAGACGCAATATGGCCTCCCAACCCCTGTACTCAATACTCTGACCAATAAAGGAAAGCATACCAAATACCTTCTTCGCTATCCTATCTACCTGCAACTCCACTTTCAAGGAGCTATAAACCTGCATTCCAAGGTCTCTTTGTTCAGCAACACTCCCTAGAAGCTTACCATTAAGTGTATAAGCCCTGCTAAGATTTGCTTTCCCAAAATACAGCACCTCGCATTTATCTGAATTTAAGGAGAATCCAAAGGGATTCTATAAATACATTAAGGAAAAAGAGTAAATAGGGGAGAATCGGGCCCCTCAAAGATCAAGCAAGGCAGCCTATGTGTGCCCACAGGAGATTGGGGAGAGACTAAACAAATATTTTGCATCAGTGTTTACTGTGGAGAAGGACATGGAAGATATACAATGTGGGGAAAGAGATGGTAACAGCTTGAAAAATATTCATATTACAGCAGAGGATGTCTTAAAATGCACAGAGGTGGATAAATCCCCAGGATGTGATCAGGTATAACCTAGGACTTTGTGGGAAGCTAATGAAGTGATTGCTGGGCCCCTTGCTGAGGTACTTGTATCATTGATAGTCATAGGTGTGGTGCCGGAAGACTGAGGATTGGCTTATGTTTAAGAAAGGTGGTAAGGAAAAGCCAGGGACTATAGACCAGTGAGCCTGGTCGATCATGGGCAGGTTGTTGGAAGAAATCCAGACGAACAGGACTTAAATTTATTTGGAAAGGCAAGGACTGTTTAAGGATCGTCAACATGGCATTGTGCATGTGAAAAGGATTGATCAAGGCAGAGCAGTGGATGTGATCTACATGATCTACTTCAGTAAGGCATTTGACAAGGTTCCTCATGGTGCACTGATTAGCAATGCTAGGTCTCATGGAATTCAAGGAAAACTAGCCATTTGGATACAGTACTGGCTTAAAGGTAGAAGACAGAGGGTGTTGGTGGAAGGTTGCTTTTCTGACTGGAGGCTTGTGACCAGCAATGTGCCACAAGGATCAGTGCTGGGTCCTTTGCTTTACATCATTTATATAAATGATTTAGATATGAACCTGGGACATATAGATTGTAAGTTTGCAGATGAAATCAAAATTGGAGGTTACCTCAGAGTACACATGATCTTGTTCAGATGGGTCAATGGGCCAAGGAGTGGCAGATCGAGTTTAATTTAGATAAATGTGAGGTGCTACAATTAAGAAAGAAAAATCAGAGCACGACTTATACACTAATGCTAAGGCCTTGGGGAGTATTGCTGAACAAAGAGACCTTGGAGCGCAGGTTCATAGTTTCTTGAAAGCCGAGTCACATGTAGTGAAGAAGGCATTTGGTATGCTTTCCTTTGTTGGTCAGATTATTGAGTATCATAGTTGGAGGATCATGTTATGGCTGTACATGACATTGGTTAGGCCACTTTTGGAGTACTGTATGCAAATCTGGTCTCCCTTCTATCGGAAGGATATTGTGAAACTTGAAAGGGTTCCAAAAATATCTACAAGGCTGTTGCCAAGGTTGAAAGATTTGAGTTGCAGGGAGAGGATAAGTACGCTGAGGTTGTTTTTCCTGGAGCATTGGAGGTTAAGGGGTGACCTTATAGAGGTTTACAAAATCATGAGAGGCATGGATAGGTTAAACGGACAAGGAATTTTGCCGGGATTGGTGGAGAGATTTCAAAGAGACCTATTGGGCAACGTTTTCATGCAGAGGGTGGTGCGTGTATGGAAGGAGCTGCCAGAGGAAGTGGTGGAGGCTGGTACAATTACAACATTTAAAAGGTATCTGGATGGGTATATGTACAGTAAGGGTTTAGAGGGATATGGGCCAAGTGCTGGAAAATGGGACTAGATTAATTTAGGATGTCTGGATGAGATGGACCAAGGGGTATATATCTGTGTTGTACATCTTTATGGTTCTCTCTCTCTCTCTCTCTCTCTCTCTCTCACTCACACACTCACACATAAATAATGTTTCTGCCTTTCTACGTAATACCTTCCTTTGCATGGGAAAACAGCTCACTCTGCTCATCTGTAGTTCTTGTAAAACAACTCACTCTGCTCATATGTAGTTCATTTAAACTTGGGACTGAGCGAATTCACTAAACGATCTCAAATGGGGTATTGTCACAATCGTTCAGATAGGATTCAAGTTCATGTAGTTGACAGCCCTCACTCAGTCTGTGTGTGTTCCCATTTTCTCGCGACCAAATAGAGGCAAACTAATATTACACTCAATGAGAAATAATAAAACTTAAACATTCATTTCATATTTGGGACAAAAATGTCAAGTTGGGTTTTGAATCAGCCAGGAGGCCAGCCATTGAACTGGCTCATATTCAGGTACTTCCCAACTCTTATCGTGGACTCGGGTCAAATCCTATCAATGACAGATGTCAGAATTTCAATTTAATAAACATGTGGAATTATGACTCTAATGTTGGTCATGAAACCCTTGTCAATTGTTGTTAAAACCCATCTGGTTCTCTGATGCCCTTTAGGGATTAGGGCTGTTCTTGTCTTGTCTGGGCTCCATGTGACTCCATACCCACAGCAATTGGTGCGGTGGGTGGAGGTCAGCCATCTAAGCTCCAGGCCCTCACAGCAGGAGGTCCTCAAGGTTGTGTCCTAGCCCTAACTATCTTTAGTGACTGTATAACTGACCTTCCCTCAGGCAGAATGTCATGAGTCCAAGGGCTCTCTAATACTCACACAATGTTCAGCAGCATTCTTCCCTCCTCAGATACTGAAGCACTCCATGTGGCTCTGCAGCAAGATCCTGGCAACTTCAGCTCCTCGGAAACGGCGTTAGGGAAGTGGAGCCGGAGGTGGATGAACTTCGGATCATTCGGGAGGCTGAGGGAGTAATGGAGAGGAGTTACAGGGAGGTAGTCACACCTCAGGTACAGGGGCAAGGTAGATGGATTACAGTCGTGGGTGGAAAGGGAACCGGCAGACAGTGCAGGGACCCCCTGTGGCTGTTCCCCTCAATAACAAGTATACTGTTTTGGATACTGCTGGGGGGGATGACTTACCAGGAGTAACACATGGGGTAGAGGACTCTGGCACAGCATATGTCCCTGGTGCTCAGAAGGAAAGGGGGAAGAGGAGCAGAACATTAGTCACTGAGGACTTCATAATTAGGGGGAATGATAGAAGGTTCTGTGGGAACAAGAGAGACTGACGGTTGAGGTATTGCCTCCCAAGTGCCAGGGTTCATGATGTTTCTGATCGTGTTTTCGGTATCCTTAAGTGGGAGGAGGAGCGTGCCCAAGTCGTGCTCCACATAGGCACCAACAACATATGTAGGAAACGGGATGGGACTTTAAGGCAGAAATTCAGGGAGCTAGAGTGGAAGCTTAGTGCTAGAGCAAACAGAATTGATGTCTCTGGTTTTATTACCCATGTCACATGCTCGTGAGGAGAGGAATAAGGTGACAGAGTATTTGAACATGTGGCTACAGGGATGTTATAGGAGGGACGGTTTCAGATAGCCGGATAATTGGGGCTCATTCTGGGGTAAGTGGGACATCGACAAACAGCATGGTCTACCCCTGAACCAGAGGGGTTCCAATACCCTTGGGGTGCAATTTGCTTTTGTGCTTCATGAATGTTTAAGCTAATTCAGCAAGGGATGGGAACCTGAATTGTAGCTCCAGTGTAAAGGAGGTGGAGAGTAGTGAGATCATAAATAAAGTTTCAAGATCGCAGGAGTGTAACAGAAAACAGGAAGGTGGTTTGAAGTGTATCTACTTCAATGCCAGGATCATCCGGAATAAGGTGGGTGAAATTGCAGCATGGGTTGGTACCTGGGACTTTGACGTTGTGGCCATTTTGGAGACATGGATCGTTTGTTTCAGGTTCCGTGTTTTAGATGTTTCAGTAGGAACAGAGATGATGATAAAAGAGGGGGAGGTGAGGCATTGTTAGACAAGGATAGTATTACAGTGGCAGAAAGGACGTTTGATGATGACTCATCAACTGAGGTAGAATGGGCTGAGGTTAGAAACAGGAAAGGAGAGGTCAACCTGTCTGGAGATTTGTATAGGCTTCCGAAAAGTCCTAGGGAAGTAGAGTAAAGCATTGTAAAGATAATTGTGAATAGGAGAGAAAGTAACAGGGTAGTTGCTATGGGGACCTTTAACTTTCCAAATATTGACTGAAAATGCTTACTTTAGATGGGTCAGTTTTTGTCCAATGTGTGCAGGACTGTTTCCTGACACAGTATGTAGATAGACCGACAAGGGACAAGGCCACATTGGATTTGGTATCGGCTAATGAGCCAGGCTTGATGTTAGATTTGGAGGTAGGTTAACACTTTGGTGACAGTGACCACAATTCGATTACATTTACTTCAGTGATGGAAGTGGATAGGCATATTCCGCAGGGCAAGAGATATAGTTGGGGTGAAGGCAATTATCGAGGAGAAAATTAGGACTGCAGATGCTGGAGATCAGAGCTGAAAATGTGTTGCTGGAAAAGCGCAGCAGGTCAGGCAGCATCCAAAAAGCAGGAGAATCGACGTTTCGGGCATGAGCTCTTCTTCAGGGCTCCTGTTTCCTGAAGAAGGGCTCATGGCCGAAACTTCGATTCTCCTGCTCCTTGGATGTTGCCTGACCTGCTGTGCTTTTCCAGCGACACATTTTCAGCTGTGAAGGCAATTATGATGTGATTAGGATTTAAGAGGCATAGGATGAGAAGGAAACTGCAGGGCACAATTGAAATGTGGAGCTTGTTCAAGGAAGAGCTACTGTATGTCCTTTATAAGTATGTACCTGTCAGGCAACGAGGAAGTGTTTGAGCGAAGGAACCGTGATTTACTAAAGAAGTTGAATCTCTTGTCAAGGGAAGAGGGAGGCTTAAGATGAGACGATAAGGTTCAATTAGGGTGCTTGAGATTTACAAGTCAGCCAGTAAGGATCTAAAGAGAGAGCTAAGAAGAGCCAGGAGGGAACATGAGAAGTTTTGGCAGGTAGGAACAAGGAAAACACTAAAGCTTTCGAGACTTATGTCAGGTATAAAAGAATGACTCGAATAAGATTAGAACCAGTCAAGGACAGTAATGGGAAGCTGTGTGTGCAGTTCGAGGAGATAGGAGAGGTACAGAATGAATATTTTTCATCAGTATTCACACTGGAAAAAGGCAATGTTGTTGAGAAGAATATTGAGATATAGACTATTAGACAAGACGGGATTGAGGTTCATAAGGAGAAACTGTTAGTAATTCTGGAAAGTGTGAAAATAGATATGTCCCCTGGGCCAGATGGGATTTATCCTAGGACTCTCTGGGAAGCCAGGGAGGAGATTGCAGTGCCTTTGGCTTTGATCTTTATTTTGTCATTGTCTACAAGAATAGTGCCAGAAGACTGGAGGATAGTAGACATTGTTCCCTTGTTCAAGAAGGGGAGTAGAGACAACTCTGGTAATTATAGGCCAGTGAGCCTTACTTCGATTGTGTGTAAAATGTTGGCAAAGACTAGAAGAGTTAGGATTTATGATCATCTAGAAAGGACTAAGTTGATGAGGGATAGTCAAAATGCTTTTTTGAAAGGTAGATCATGCCTCACAAACCTTATTGAGGCATGGGGTTGAGGGTGATTTAGTGGTTTGGATCAGAAATTCGCTAGCTGTAAGAAGCTGTAAGATGTTAGAAGTAGCTTCCTTATTCAGAGAGTAGCAAAGGCATGGAATGCCCGGCCTGCAAAGGCATGGAATGCCCGGTCTACGGCCCGGCCTGTAGACTTTCCAACTTTAAAAACATTTAAATGGTCATTGGATAAACATATGGATGAGAATGGAATAGTGTAGGTTAAGTAGGCCTCTGACTGGTTTCACAGGTTGGCACAATATTGAGGGTCGAATGGCCTGTCCTGTGCTGTAATGTTGGATATTCTATGTTCTAGGCCTGGGCTGACAAATGGAAACTAACATCCGTGCCACACAAATGGGAAACAATTACTACCTCCAATAATAGATCACATCGATAACGCCTTTTGACATTCAACGCTTTGCTGTTGCTGAATCCCCCACAATCAACAAGCTGGGAGTTCCCATTGAGCTGAAAATGAAATGGGTTTACAATGTAAGTACTGTGGCTACAAGAGCAGCTCAGGGGGCAGGAACACTGCAGTGAGGGATGTACCTCATGGCTCCAAAAGCCTCTCCACCATCTCCAAGGCACACGTCAGGAGTGTGATGGAATACTCCCCACTTGCCTGGATGGAAATATCTCGGAGATCTCCCAAGAATTTGGATCCCAGCATGATCAAGCAGCCATATAAAAGCACAATGTTGCAGACACTCAAAATCCAAAATGAAGTCAGAAAGTGCTGGAGAAATTCGGCAAACCTGGCAGCACCTGTGGAGAGAAACAAAAAGTAAGGTTCATTCTAAACTTCCTCTATTGAATATAAGTTTGTTATTAATTTTATAGCATCTTGAACTAAGCTTTCTACTTTAGTACTGAGTGGGTGTTCAGATAAGTGGGGTATGGATGCTAGGGCAGTTGCTTGCTCCTCCTGCAGAATGTGGCAGGTGGGAGACATGACACACGTCTCCGCTGGCTCCATCTGTGGGAAGTGCACCCAACTCCAGCTCCTTGAAAACCGTGTTAGGGAATTGGAGCTGGAGCTGAATGAACTACGGATCATTCGGGAGGCTGAGGGGGAAATTGAGAGGAGTTACCGGGAGTTGGTCACTCCTAAGGCTCAGGATAAGGATAGATGGGATACAGTTAGGGGGAGGAAAGGGCCCAGACAGACAGTGCAGAGATCCCCTGTGGACATTCCCCTCAGCAATCAGTATACCGTTTTGGATACTGCTGGGGGGATGACCTACCAGAGGGAAGCCATAGCAGTCAGTTCTCCGGCACTGAGCCTGAGACTGTGGCAAAGAAGGGAATGGGGCAGAATAGAAAAGTACTTGTGGTAGGGAACTCGATAGTTAGGGGAATCGACAGGAGATTTTGTGGTCAGGATCGGGATTCCCGGAAGATATGTTGCCTCCCTGGTGCCAGGGCCCAGGACGTCTCCGATCGGGTGTATAAGGTTCTAAAAGGGGAGGGCGAACAGCCAGAAATCTTGTTACATATTGGCACTCATGATATAGCCAGGAAAAGGATCGAAGATATAAAATGTGATTTCAGGGAGTTAGGATGGAAGCTACAAAACAGGACAAACAGAGTAGTGTTCTCTAGTTTACTACCGGTGCCACGAGATAGCGAGGCGAGGAACAGGGAGCGGGCGCAGCTGGTGTAGGAGGGAGGGCTTCAGATATGTAGATAATTGGGATGCCTCTGGGGCAGGTGGGACTTGTACAAGAAGGACGGGTTGCGTCTGAACTGGAAGAGGACCAATGTCCTGGGTGGAAGGTTTGCTCGAGTAGTTCGTGAGGGTTTAAACTAGTATGGCAGGGGGGTGGGAACCTGAGCTGTATACCGGAGGTGAGAGTTGATGCAGATGAGGCAATAGCAAGAGGTAGACCAGCTAGTGGGAAGCATTTTCCTGGGAAGGAACCAAGGTATCAGTTAAAGTGTGTTTGCTTTTACGCAAGGAGTATCAGGAATATGAGTGATGAACTTAGAGCATGGATCAGTACCGGGTGCTATGGTGTTGTGGCCATAACCGAGACATGGGTTTCTCAGGGGCAGGAATGGTTGCTGGATGTTCCAGGGTTTAGAGCATTTAAAAAGAATAGGGAGGGGGGTGAAGAGGAGGGGATGTAGCACTACTAATCAGAGAGAGTATCACAACTACAGAAGCTTCCATTGTCGAGGAAGATCTGCCCACTGAGTCAGTATGGGTGGAAATTAGGAACAGCAAGGGAGCAGTCACCTTGTTAGGGATTTACTATAGGCCCCCCAATAGCAGTAGGGAGATGGAAGAAAGCATAGGTCGGCAGATTTTGGAAAAGTGTGGACGTAGTGGGGTTGTTATAATGGGTGACTTTAACTTTCCCAATATTCATTGGAACCTCCTTCAAACAGAAGATTTGAATAGAGCTGTTTTTGTAAGGTGTGTTCAGGAGGTTTTCCTAACTCAGTCCGTTGACAGGTCGACGAGGGGAGAGGCCATTCTAGACTTAGTGCTCGGAAACGAGCTGGGGCAGGTATCAGATCTTGTGGTGGGAGATCATGTTGGAGATAGTGACCACAACTGCTTCACATTCTACATAGCTATGGAGAAGGAGAGGATTAGGCAAAATGGGAGGATATTTAATTGGGGAAGAGGAAACTATACTGCGATTAGACATGAGTTAGGAAGCATGGATTAGGAGCAATTGTTCTATGGTAAAGGCACTATAGACATGTGGAGACTGTTTAAGGAACAGTTGTTCCAAGTGATGAATAAATATGTCCCTCTGAGACAGGCAAGAAGTGGTAAGATAAAGGAACCTTGGATGACGAGAGCGTTGGACCTTCTTATCAGAAGGAAAAAGGTAGCTTACATAAGGTAAGGAAGCTAGGGTCAAGCTCAGTTCTACAGGATTACAGGCAGGCGAGGAAGGAGCTCAAAAATGGTCTGAGGAGAGCCAGGAGGGGTCACGAAAAAGGCTTGGCAGACGGATTAGGGAGAACACAAAGGCATTTTACACTTATGTGAGGAATAAGAGAATGGTCAAAGAAAGAGTAGGGCCGATCAGGGATAGCATAGGGAATTTGTGTGTGGAGTCTGAGGAGGTAGGGCAAGCCCTAAATGAATTTTTTGCTTCTGTCTTTACGAAAGAAACGAACTTTGTAGTAAATGAAACCTTTGAAGAGCAGGTGTGCATGCTGGAATGTATAGAGATAGAGGAAGCTGATGTGCTGAAAATTTTGTCAAACATTAAGATTGACAAGTCGCCAGGCCCGTTCCAGATTTGTCCTTGGCTGCTTTGGGAAACGAGAAATGCAATTGCTTCGCCACTTGCGAAGATCTTTTCATCCTCGCTCTCCACTGGAGTCATACCTGAGGATTGGAGAGAGGCAAATGTAATTCCTCTCTTCAAGAAAGGAAATAGGGAAATCCCCGGCAATTACAGACCAGTAAGTCTCACGTCTGTCGTCTGTAAGGTGTTAGAAAGGATTCCAAGGGATAGGATTGATGACCATCTGGAAGAGCATGGTTTGATTAAATGCAGTCAACACGGCTTTGTGAGAGGCAGGTCATGCCTCACAAACCTTATCGACTTCTTTTAGGATGTGACTAGAAAAGTTGATGAGCGCCGAGCTGTGGATGTGGTGTATAGACTTCAGCAAGGCATTTTTATCATGGTTCCCCATGGTAGGCTCAATCAGAGGGTCAGGAGGAATGGGATTCAGGGAACATAGCTGTCTGGATACAGAATTGGCTGGCCAACAGAAGACAGCGAGTGGCAGTAGAAGGAAAATATTCTGCCTGGTAGTCTGTGGTGAGTGGTGTTCCACAGGGCACTGTCCTTGGGCCTCTACTGTTTGTAATTTTTATTAATGACTCGGATGAGGGGATTGAAGGAAGGGTCAGCAAGTTTGCAGATGACACAAAGGTTGGAGGTGTCTTATAGAGGGCTGTTGTAGGCTGCAGCGGGATATTGACAGGATGCAGAGATGGGCTGAGAGGTGGCAGATGGAGTTCAACCTGGATAAATGCGAGGTGATGCATTTTGGAAAGTTGAATTTGAAAGCTTAGTACAGGATTAAGGATAAGATTCTTGGCAGTGTGGAGGAACAGAAGGATCTTGGGGTGCAGGTACATAGATCCCTTAAAATGGCCACACAAGTGGACAGGGTTGTTAATAAAGCATATGGTGTTTTGGCTTTCATTAACAGGGGGATTGAGTTTAAGAGTCGTGAGATCTTGTTGCAGCTCTATAAAACTTTGATTAGACCGCACTTGGAATACTGCGTCCAGTTCTGGTCGCAATATTACAAGAAAAATGTGGATGCTTTGGAACGGGTTCAGAGGAGGTTTACCAGGATGCTGCCTGGACTGGAGGGCTTATCTTATGAAGAAAGGTTGACTGAACTCGGACTTTTTTCATTGGAGAAAAGGAGGAGGAGAGGGGACCTAATTGAGGTATACAAGATAATGAGAGGCATAGATAGAGTCAATAGTCAGCGACTATTTCCCAGGGCAGAAATGACTAACACGAGGGGTCATAGTTTTAAAGTGTTTGGAGGAAAGTATCGAGGGGATGACAGAGGCAGGTTCTTTACACAGAGAGTTGTGAGAGCATGGAATGCGTTGCCAGCAGCAGTTATGGAAGCAAGGTCATTGGTACATTTAAGAGACTACTGGACATGCATATGGTCACAGAAATTTGAGGGTGCATACATAAGTATCAGTGGTCGGCACAACATCGTGGGCTGAAGGGCCTGTTCTGTGCTGAACTGTTCTATGTTCTATGTTCTATGTTTACCTTTTGAATCCAAATTAACTCTTCTTCAGAACAGTGCTGATGAGGAGTTATGCCAGACTAGAAACATTCATTCTCTTTCTCTCTTCACAGTTACACCAGGCCTGCTGAGTTTCTCCAACATTTTCTGTTTTATGATGAAGTAACCAGTTTGATTGGCACCACATCTACAAACATTCAGTCCATCCACCACAACTGCTCCGTGGACAGCACCTTCAACATCCATGAACACCACCTTCCTAAAGGCAAAGGCAGTAGATGCATGAGAACACCATGACCTGCATGTTCCCTTCCAAGCCACTCACCATCCTGACTTGGATAGATATTCCTTTAGTAACTTCTCATTCAATCATAGGGCTGATCTCTCTGAGACATGACTGATTGTGTGTTTCACCTGGATCACCATGCTTCAGGGGAGCGGGGGGTTAAGAAGGTGGGACTTTTATTGTGATCTCAACCAGTGTGGTTTGGAAGTGCCGGTGTTGGTCTGGGGTGGCCAAGGTTAAAAATCATACAACACCAGGTTATAATCCAAAAGGTTTATTTGGAAACACCAGCCTTTGGAGCACTGATGAAGATGTAGCACCTCAAAAGTTAGTGGTTCCAAATAAACCTGTTGCACTATAACTTGGCGTTGCATGATTTTTAACTTCAACCAGTGTGAGAATTGAACTTGTGTTGTTAACGTCGAACATTGAACAGGAAACCACAGCACAGGTCCTTCAGCCCTCAATGTTGTGCTGACCTTTTATCCTCCTCGAAGATCAAAGGGACATCCATACCCTTCATTGTTCCACCTTCCATGTGCCAATCCAAGAGTCACTTAAATATCCCTCATGTATCTCACTTTACTCCCCCTGCTGGCAATGCATTCCACACACCCACCACTCTCTGTGTGAAGAACCTACCTCTGACATCCCCCCAAACCTTCCTCCAATCACCTTAAAACTTGTGGTAGCCAATTGTGAAGCATGACCTGCCCCTCACAAAGCCATGATGGCTATCTCTAATCAAGCTATGGTTTTCCAAGTAATGAAAAATCCTGTCTGTCAGAATCCTCTCCAATTATTTGTTTACCACAGATGTAAGACTGACTGGTTTGTAGTTCTCAGAGTTAACCCTATTCCCTTTCTTGAACAAAGGAATAACATTTGCCATGCTTCAATCATTTGGCACTACTCCAGTGGACAGTGAGGATGCAAATGTCATCGTCAAAGGCGTGGCAATCTCTTCCCTAACTTCCTGTAGTATCCTAGGTGTATCCTGTCTGTCCCATGGGACTTAGGTATCATAAAACATAGAACATAGAACATTACAGAGCAGTACATGCCCTTCGGCCCTCGATGTTATGCCGACCTGTCATACCAATCTGAAGTCCATCTAACCTACACTATTCCATGTACGTCCATATGATTGTCCAATGACGACTTAAATGTACTTAAAGTTGGCGAATCTACTTCCGTTGCAGTTAAAGCATTCCATACCCTTACTAATCTCTGAGTAAAGAAACTACCTTTGACATCTGTCCTATATATATATATATCACCCCTCAATTTAAAGCTATGACCCCTCGGGCTCGCCGTCAACATACTTGGAAAAAGGTTCTCCCTGTCCACCCTATCTAACCCTCTGATTATCTTATATATCTTTATTAAGTCACCTCTCAACCGTCTTTTCTCTAATGAAAACAACCTCAAGTCTCGCAATCTTTCCTCGTAAGACCTTCCCTCCATACCAGGCAACATCCTAGTAAATCTCCTCTACACCCTTTCCAAAGCTTCCACACCATTCTTATAATGCGGTGACCAGAACTGTACACAATACTCCAAGTGAAGCTGCACCAGACTTTTGTACAGCTGGCGCATAACCTCGTGGTTCCGGAACTCGATCCCTCTATTAATAAAAGCTAAAACACTGCATACTTTCTTAACAACACAGTCAACCTGGGTGGCATCTTTCAAGGATCTGTGTACATGGGCACCGAGATCTCTTTGCTCATCTACACTACCAAGAATCTTACCATTAGCCCAGTATTTTGCATTTCAGTTACTCCGACCAAAGTGAATCACCTCACACTTGTCCGCATTAAACTCCATTTGCCACCTCTCAGCCCAGCTCTGCAGCTTATCTATGTCTCTCTGTAACCTACAACATCCTTCATCACTACCCACAAATCCAACGACTTTAGTGTCGTCTGCACATTTACATACTCACCCTCCTACGCCCTCATCCAGGTCGTTTATAAAAATGACGAACAGCAGTGGACCCAGTACACCACTAGTAACTGGACTCCAGGATAAACATTTCCCATCAACCATCACCATCTGTCTTCTTTCAGCAAGCCAATTACTGATCCAAACTACTATATCTCCCACAATCCCATTCCTCCGCATTTTGTCCAATAGCCTACTGTGGGGAACTTTATCGAACGCCTTGCTGAAATCCATATACACCATATTAACCGGTTTACTCTCATCGACTTGTTTGGTCACCTTCTCAAAGAACTCAATGAGTTTTGTGAGGCACGACCTACCCTTCACAAAACCGTGCTGACTATCCCTAATTAGATTTTTTCTTTCTAGATGATTATAAATCCTACCTCTTTTAACCATTTCCAACACTTTACGAACAACTGAAGTAAGGTTCACTGGTCTATAATTACCAGGGTTGTCTCTACTCCCCTTCTTGAACAGAGGAACCACATTTGCTATCCTCCAGTCTTCAGGCAGTATTCCTATAGACAATGACGATCTAAAAATCAATGCCAAAGGCTCGGCAATCTCCTCCCTGGCTTCCCAGAGGAATTTAGAATAAATTCCATCCGGCCCAGGGGACTTACCTATTTTCACATTCTGCAGGATTTCTAATACCTCCTCCTTGTAAACCTCAATCCCACCGAGTCTAGCAGCCTGTAATTCAGTATTCTCCTCGACAACATTGCCATTTTCTAGAATGAATACTGTCGAAAAATATTCATTTAGTGCTTCCCCTATCTCCTCTGACTCCACACACAACTTCCCACTACTATCCTTGATTGGCCCTAATCTTACTCTCGTCATTTTTTAATTCCTTAAATACCTATAGAAAGCCTAAGGGTTTACCCTGATCCTATCCGCCAACAACTTCTCATGCCTCCTCCTGGCTCTTCTGAGCTCTCTCTTTAGGTCTTTCCTGGCTACCTTGTAACTCTCAAGCGCCCTAACTGAGCCTTCACATCTCATCCTAACATAAGTCTTCTTCTTCCTCTTGACCAGAGGTTCCCATTCCTTCATAAACCACAGCTCCTGCGCTCTACAGCTTCCTCCCTGCCTGACAGGTAGATACTTACCTCGGACACATAAGAGCTTTTCCTTGAATAAGCTCCACATTTCTAATGTGCCCATCTCCTGCAGTTCCTTCCCCTTCCTATGCTTCCTAAATCTTTCTTAATTGCATCGTAATTGCATTTCCCCTATCTGTAATTCTTGCCCAGTGGTATACACCTATCCCTTTCTATTACTAAAGTGTACATAACAGAATTGTGATCGCTATCACCAAAGTGCTCACCTACTTCCAAGTCTAACACGTGGCCAGGCTCATTACCCAGTACCAAATCTAATGTGGCTTCGCCCCTTGTTGGCCTGTCTACATACTGTGTCAGGAAGCCCTCCTGCACACACTGGACAAAATCTGACCCATCTATAGTTCTCGTACTATAGTGTTCCTGGTCAATATTTGGAAAGTTGAAGTCCCCCATGACAACTACCCTGCCTCTCTCACTCCTATCGAGAATCATCTTTACTATCCTTACCTTTTTCAAACTTTTCAGCACATCCTCCTAATAAACATTTTGAGCAGAAACTGTTTGAGCAGACCAGCCTGTTTCACGCTGTCCTCACAAATGTCAAGGTCCCTCTCCGTAGTGAATACTGAAGCAAAGTATTCATTAAGGACTTCCCCTACCTCCTCCTCCACCTTCAGGCACAAGTCCTTGCTCGGCCTCACCCTCACTCTGGCCATCCTGTTATTCCTTACATAAGTGTAGAATGCTTTATGGTTTTCCTTAATCCTACCCACTCAAGGCTTTTTAATGCCTCCTCCTAGCTCTCCTAAGTCCATTCTTCAGTTCCTTACTGGCTACCTTGTAACGCTTTGGGAGTCCTGTCTGATTCTTGCCTCCTCAACCTAAAATAAGCTTCCTTCTTCCTCTTGACTAGATGTTCCACATCCTTTGTCACGCAAGGTTCCTTCACCCTATCATCCCTTCTTTGCCTCAGTGGGACAAACCTGTCCAGCACTATCAGCAAGTGCTCCCTAAACAACCTTTACATTTCTGTTGTGTATTTCCCTGGGAATATCTGTTCCCAATTTAGATGCTTCAAACAAGATTATGGCTGCTAGTAAATTCGGACAGGAAGAGGCATAACCATTAGAATTCAAATCAGAATCCCTACAGTGTGGAAACAGGCCCTTCATCCCTTCATCCTATCAAGTCCACATTGACCTTCCAAAGAGGAACCCACCCACACCCATCCACTTCCCTATATTTATCCCTGACTACTGGACCGAACCTACACATCCCTGAACACTGTGGGCAATTTAGCATGGCCAATTCACCTAACGAGCACATCTTTGGAAGAAAACACACACAGACACGGGGAATGTGCAAACTCCACACAGGCAGGTGGCTGAGGCTGTGATCGAGCCCAGCTCTCTGGTGCTGTGAGGCAATGGTCCTAACAACTGAGCCACTGTGCCACCCCTGTGCAGGGAATGCAGCAAATTGCTGAACGCTCAGTTCAATCACATTGTAACCATGATGACATATATTGAGCAGAGTGCAGTCTGGCTGAATTTATTTTGGAAATGTTTCTGACCTGTGTAGCATTTTCAGACAGCACTGTCAGGCAGTGGTTAGTCCTTGGGGCAGGTCATAAAATCCCTGCTGTTAAAAGTAGGAATAACTTCTTATAATCCAGAATAATTGTCTGATATTTGGTCTGTTCCTGTGTCTCAGATGTTCTTGTACCCCTCGTGATCCCAGGGTGGTCAGTGTTTGTGTTTGAGTGGAACAAAACATACTGCCCGTGCCAGCAGCGCAGCAAATCAGTGACTGTCATTGTAACGGGAGGGTGTTCTGTAACCAGGGCTCTATAGAGCTGCAGCATAACCTCGCAGCTCTTAAACTCAGCTGGAATTGTATTTGAAGAGTATCTTTATCTCTGGTGTAATTGTGGGTTAACACATTTATCGGGACAGCACAGTAACCTCTGCAGTGAGCAGTTTCCCATTCAAACTGACAATGATTGATGCTTGTTAGTGTAAGGGTATAATATCAAAACAACTGATCTGAAGGAGATGGGGAACAAGACCTGGGTCAAGAGCAGGCTCAGGGTGATCTGTCTGAGAAGAGTTCCCATCACCTGTCCTGTGGGGATTGGCTCACTGCCATCAATTCAACACCTCACTTTCCACGTGGAAATATTGTCATCATCTCAATCTGAATGTACACAATACAAATCATACCTGAGTATATTTGGTAAATAACTATAAGTAATGTAACCAAATTGATTCCCTGGGGTTTGAGATTAGAATGAGAATTAGATTTTATTGTCACGTGTACAGGAATACATGAGGACAGTGAAAAGTGCCCACAGACACCATTCTCCACCACCATCTGCAACAAGATAGATTCCCTTCCATTACCTTGGTCATACACCAGTCAGAATCTGTCAGCTCCTAAAGAAATCATCCACTCTGATGGAGAATGGGGAAACTGCTATCCAGCCAGTGAATGACCTTTACTGTCTGAATCCTGAACCTGTTGCTGTTCCTGGTGATTCATGGTACAGCCCCAGTGTATTGGAAGGTAGCGGGTGGAAGCCCTACATTAAAAAAGGGAGACAGAAAGCAGGAAGCACAGGCCGGTTAGCTTAACATATCACAGGGAAACTGCTGGAAGGTATTATTCAACCAGATATAGCAGGTCACATTGATCAGTTGAAGATAATCTGGCAGAGTCGACATTGTTGTGTGTGTCCATTGAATTTCTTTGAGGATGTAACATGTGTCATTGATAAAGGGGACTGCCCTGAGCTTAGCTTTTGTCCCATAAAATGACCCAGCAAATGTCATGGCAGGAGGTAAAGGCTCACTGTGTGTTTGTGTGTGTGTGTGTGTGTGTGGGGGGGGCGGGGGGGTGTGGGTGGGGGAGGTGGAATGATTACACAGGAGCATGGGAGCACTGTGGTTTATTGAAACGGAATGCAATGGGGAGCAGCACTTACATATCCGATAGTGTTGGGGTTCGAAGCAGCACTTACATATCCGATAGTGCTAGGGCTTGAAGCAGCACTTACATATCCGATAGTGTTGGGGCTCGAAGCAGCACTTACATATCCGATAGTGTTGGGGCTCGAAGCAGCACTTACATATCCGAAAGTGCTTGAGTTTGAAGCAGCACTTTCATATCCGATAGTGTTGGGGCTCGAAGCAGCACTTACATATCCGATAGTGTTGGGGCTCGAAGCAGCACTTACATATCCGATAGTGTTGGGGCTCGAAGCAGCACTTACATATCCGATAGTGTTGGGGCTCGAAGCAGCACTTACATATCCGATAGTGTTGGGGTTCGAAGCAGCACTTACATATCCGATAGTGTTGGGGCTTGAAGCAGCACTTACATATCCGATAGTGTTGGGGCTTGAAGCAGCACTTACATATCCGATAGTGTTGGGGCTCGAAGCAGCACTTACATATCCGATAGTGTTGGGGCTTGAAGCAGCACTTACATATCCAATAGTGCTGGGGCGTGAAGCAGCACTTAGATATCCAATAGTGCTGGGGTTCGAAGCAGCACTTACATATCCGATAGTGTTGGGGCTTGAAGCAGCACTTACATATCCGATAGTGTTGGGGCTTGAAGCAGCACTTACGTATCCGATAGTACTGGGGCTTCAAGCAGCACTTACATATCCGATAGTGCTGGGGCTTGAAGCAGCACTTACATATCCGATAGTGTTGGGGCTTGAAGCAGCACTTACATATCCGATAGTGCTGGGGCTTGAAGCAGCACTTACATATGCGATAGTGCTGGGGCTTGAAGCAGCACTAACATATCCGATAGTGTTGGGGCGTGAAGCAGCACTTACATATCCGATAGTGCTGGGGTTCGAAGCAGCACTTACATATCCGATAGTACTGGGGCTTCAAGCAGCACTTACATATCCGATAGTGTTGGGGCTTGAAGCAGCAGTTACATATCCCATAGTGTTGGGGCTCGAAGCAGCACTTACTTATCCGATAGTGCTGGGGTTTGAAGTGAGTTTGTCAATTGCTGGGTTTGTTTCCCTTTGGCCTGAGCTGCCCTAGTTCACCCAGGGGTGGGGGGTGGCGTATAATCCCTCTGTCCATCCATCTCCCATCAGGATGGCCTGAAGGTTCTCTGCTTCTGCCTCAGAAAGAGACCTGAACAGTCCCCATCCCCCACCATCCCCATTCACCAGGCTCAGCTCATTTGGAATCGTTTCCCTTTCACTGACCTCACTTTCTCCAAATCAAAGGGCTGCTTCTGGCTCCCTGCACGGGTCGCAGTGTATCTGTGTCTTTGTGAGGAAGGTGGAATATTTCTTCGTCGAGTCCTATTTAGCTCTTTCTCCAACCTGTTGGTGATACAATTGCTGCTATTTCTGCTCTCACCAGAATTAGAGGAAAAATATATTAATTTGTTTCCAATTTCTGTCTTTCCCTCATTACCTGTTTGCTCCCCTGTTATTGCAGCCTTTGGTGTTCCCGGTCAGGCAATGTTTTTTTCTTCATGGACAGTGAATACCATGGTGTTCATGGAACAGAGTTCAGGAATCGTCCTCATTGCAGAGTACCTTATCCACCAGAAGGAATTGGGGAATATGGACTCGGTGCTGCATATTTACTGAGCAGCTCCCCCAGGATAGGGATCAGCAAAGAAAATCAAGTCTAAAGACTTTAATGTAATGTTTGTGATGAAACTGAACATTTTACTGGAATCAACACATATTCAGCAATTATTGAGAAGTTATATCTAATACATAGGAAGTAAAGTTTGTTGGAATGACACTTGTCATTTTCAAAGATTTCTTTTCCTCAGACAAATTGTCAGGATCATTGATCTGTAGCATGGAAGCAAATCTGTGGCGAGCTCTGTGGAATATCACATCCCAATATAACCCAACCATTTGGTGTGATTTATTATATGAAGGTCCTCCTTGCTGTCTCTTCTCTCTCCCTCTTACAGCAAACCTACTGACCATCATCATTCTCTCCAATGGGAAGTGTGGACATTCCAAATGTATCTCGGTGTACATGATCGCCATGGCAACTGCAGATTTCCTGGTCCTGTTTTTCGGTGTTGTATCACGTTTTGAGATATCACATTCCAGATTCATTTCTGTCCTACGCTGCAGTGTGTAAAGTCATCCTGTGTTTTATTCCTGCCACATTGAATATGTCAGTCTTGTTGACTGTCTTCTTTACAATGGACTGTTTTGTAACTATCTGTTGTCAGATATTTAAAGCAGACTATTGCACAGTGCGAACTGCTGCTCTGATGATGACAGCATTCCCTGCCCTGATTGCTTTACAGAACACATCCTGCTGGTTTCCATATGACCCTGGCTGAATAATTCCCAACGTTGCCTGTGGCTGTCACTCCAATGTGACCTTTTACACATCAACTGCAGGTGAGGCATCCTTCTGGGTGAAAAGGATTTCAGTTGCATGGCTGCCTTTTTGTTTGAGATTACTGTTTAACTCTTTAACAATCTGGTGTATTTTAGTGGACAGCAGAGTCTGCAGGGGATTGTGGGATCTCGGCAATGAGAACAGCTCCGACACAGAGATGAAACTCAGAAGGAAATCCATCGTTTTCCTGTTCAGTCTATCAGGCAGTTTTGTGGCTTACAGCCATCATTAACTTTTTAACCAGTAAAAAGACAGCGACAGTACATTACCGAGATGTTTATACAGCTCCAACATACACCGCCATTGATACTGGGGACATTCGAATGGATTTGAGTTTCTGCACAAACACGTGTAATTATGCAGCTACCCAAAACCAAATTCAGGGTAGAGATGAAGAAGGTGATGAAATCTCCCTTCATTTTGATATTGACTTTGGTTAAAAAACATTAAACTGAAACTTTCTTCAAATCTGTGTAAATGTCAATCTGTGGTCTCACTCAGAATGGCCTATTCTATTACAGCTAAGAAGGATTCTAAGAACGTTCTTGGAATACATTTTTCAAACTGTCGGCTGTGTTTGAGACCTGCTCATTTCTCAGGGGGTAACAGTCCTGATGGTGGTTACCCTCCATCCAGTCAAATTGTTCTCACGGTTTTACCTGCCAGGGGCTAACACCACAACAGCCTCTTCTTGTTCACCAGCATCTCCACTTTAATCTTTGAGCAGTAGTCCAGCCTCACCTCCATTTCCCAGATGGATGGGAATGCCAACTTCTGATACCATTCTCACCGTGACCTTCTGAGAGTGTTTGTTGTGGTTCAGCAGGAACACAATAACTTCTGATCGTTTCGCTCAGAAAAAGGTGAACTGAAGGTACCCAGATACAGATCCAAGGCTCAGTCTGTCTAGAAAGGACAAAGTTAAAAATCACACAATACCAGGTTGGAGTCCAACAGGTTTATTTGGAAACATGAGCTTTCGGAGCACTGTTCCTTCATCAGGTGGTTGTGGAGGAAAAGATCATGATCGCAGAATTTATAGCTGAAGGAGGCCAGTGTCATGGCGATGTGATACATTAAACAATTTTAGATTAAACCTTTCAACTTTTAGAATGGGATTTGCTGGCTTCTGTTCTTTGATACGTAAACCCCAGAACTTCTTTTAAATTACATTCTCAAGATAGCTCACCTTTTCTAACAATAGGTGTGAAGTCTGTCTGTGTCCCAGTGCTATGTCAGACTGAGGAGCCATCCGCATACACAGGATCTGCTCAGATGAGGAGGAATGTGACGAGCACTTGAAAGTGCTCAAGGATGTCGTCATGAGAACAGGGTACGATGTTCAACTCATCGACTGCCAGTTCTGACATGCCACAGCGAGTAACCCCAGTGACCTCCTCAAGAGACAGACATGACGCTATGACAATGAATGATTTACAGCGCACAACAATCACCAGACAGGGGTGTTCCCTCCCAGTCAGGGAACACTTCAGCAGGCAGGGGCATGTGGTCTCGGATCTTCGGATGACCATCCTCCAAGGCAGACTTCAGGACAAGCAACAACACAAAGTGGCCGAGCAGAGGCTGATAGCCAAGTTCGGTGCCCATGGGGATGGCCTCAACTGGGACCTTAGGTTCATCTCTCACTACAGGAGACCCCACTGCACTACACAGACACACACACAGACACACACACACACACAGACACACACACACACACAGACACAGACACACACACACAGACACAGACACACGCACAAACACACCACTCCCTCTCATCTCAAATGCACACCCAAAGCCCCCGCCCTCACACCCACACACACCATCTCACAGACGGATACTCCATCACGCTCACACAGACAATTAACCAAGCCTACACACACACTCTTCCACGTGCACTCACATCCACATGCACACACTCACATGCACACTCACTCTGTTGCTCCGACACACACACACATAGAAGTTTATGGGGTGAGTATGTTTTTGCAGATTTACATTTTATTTTGCTCAAAACCTGCATGAATCCATGTAAAACTATGCAGAGGGTTTGTCAGTCTGACATGGCATTGGGACACAGACAGACTTCACACCGATTGTTAGAAACGCTGAGCGATCTGGAGAATGTAATTTAAAAGATGTTCTGGGGTTTACTTATCAATGAATCGGCAAATCCTGTTCTAAAAGTTGAAAGCTTTAATGTAAAATTGTTTAGTGTATCACATCTCCATGACACTGGACTCCTTTGGCTATAAATTCTGTGACCATGATCTTATCCTCCACAACCACCTGATGAAGGAGCAGCGCTCTGAAAACTAGTGCTTCCAAATAAACCTGTTGGACTCTAACCTGGTGTTGTGTGATTTTGAACTTTGTCCACCCCAGTCCAACACCGGTAACTCCAAGGCATGTCTCGAAAGGAGAAGAGCACACACCTGCTCAAAGGAACATGGAGACAAATTCCAACAGAGGAAGAAGTCAATCAGCTCAGTGTGTTTGTACTAATGCACGAAAGGTCTGCAGCTCCATTCACACTTTACACAGCTCCTCTATTCTATTCCATTTGTGTCTCATTCCCAACTAAAGCCAACCCAGTTTCTCTGGTCAGTAGAATAGGTCAGTCTCAGGTTCGGACAGTGGAGATCTCTTTGTTGGGCAGAGCAGTGGCATGATCACCATATGCTGCATCAGACACTGTTACCTCTGTAAAGGTTTTCCAGATTGACTGGGACCATGTGACAGTCGAAGGGAGGGTCTGGACCAGTATAACTGGTGACATGGCAGCAGTTTGACCCCACAAAACATTGTGAGTCATCTTCATCCCACTTCATGTTCCCCACCTCTCTATTTCCCCCTCCCCGTATTGGTCGATAAATGGATGGTACAGTCTGTGGAGAGATCATCAGCTTTACTGGGATTCGGAATGTGAAGGCAATGGCCCTGAGAGATATTCCTGTCTATTCCAGAGGATCTCCAGGCTTCATTGTTCCCACCGAAATAAAGTTAATTTAAGTTACATTTTTCAGCACTCGACAATCCTCACTAATTCTCCTATTGCTGCTTCTGAAACCTCCCGGAATCACAAGGACATGCACATTTACAAAGTGGATCAATACCCAGAGTTTGATATTGTCACTTACCTTGTGAAATACAAGAGATTGTTTGGACGTTTCAGGACTGGAGGGACATTGGTCAATTTTACTCCAAACAGACAATGGGTTTGAAGTTGAGCAGGGATTGATGGATGTGATTGAGAAGATGCTGAATGATCTATTACACTGACAGAGACGTTCTCTTTGATTTGAGTCTGCAGACTGTCCAGTTTTTGATCAAAGATCTTGCTTGGGATTGATGGAGATGATTGGGAGATGGGTAGATTGGGACTGACTTCCAGAGTTGTCCTCCCCCTGGTCAGGATGGGCTCAGTCAAGCTGTTCCTCATGGGGACAGTCTCACTGGTCACTCTATATGCAGTGTGACTGTCCCCTGCCCCTTCACCCAGCTCTGGGACCCTGTCTCTCTCGCACCCCTGTTGCTATTGTAAGAAACAAAATCAATAAAATTTAGACGAGACCACCAACACTGGAAACAAGACAATTTATTCTACAATCTTATAAGATAGGGCATCAATTGCAGAATCAAATGAGCAATGAACATTCAAACTAGTACACAGTTATACTTTTGAGCTGCGTGAGGTCACCCCTCCCGACTCTTACATTACCCAATCTTTCATTTTGTATTCTACCACTACCCAGCTGCGCTCTGCCCTTATCGCCCCCTTTTCTCCAAGTTGGCAACCTTTCCCTCTGTAAGTGCTGATATGAGGCTAAACTTGTATCTTGATGTTCTTTTACTTTGCTTGTATCATCTTCCATTGTTCATAGGTACATTCCATTCTTGAACATACGTTTTAACAATGTATCTTTTCATGCTTGGTTTATGTGTTTCAGCTGTCTCACCTATTTTGCTGAGACTCTTACTTCAAAGAATTATTTGCTTTAATATTTCTGCACTGAAGTTAGTATTTAATTATCCACAATTATTCATTAAAGATACATTTCCCTAATGCTTGCCTTTTCTATACCTGCAAAAACAACACACTTCCCCATTTCTTACACTATGGTGACCATCTCTTTAGCTGTCGCCTTGCTGCTCACGTTGAGGGACAGATTGTCACTGGTAATGAGGCTGGATATCCCTCACTCCCCTCCCTGCGGTGGCTGTGGTTTCCTCAGTCCCAGGGGAGCCAGACTCTCTGCTCTCCAACCACAGTCTCCCCTCCCCCCATTGGCCACACCCTCTGATGGAGTGGTCAGGATAGGGACAGTCTCACCCTCGTCACACTCCCAGTCACAATGGTTACCATGGACACGCTTCACTGTCTGTGTTCCGGAACGTTTGATTGGTCAATTTGCACTAAGCCTCCTCACCCACCATTGGTGCCAGTTTACTACCCCATCTCCACGATGGGCACATTCTCACTGCCCCCAGTACACACTGACGTATCAGGCACATTGATGGTGGGTGATGGGCCCAGTCTCACTGGCCCCGAATTCTCCAGTCTCACTGTTCACTGTCTCTGCTCTGACCCCGGGAACAGTGGGCAGTGCCTCACCAATGGGAACATGGCATTGCCCACAAAGGGCTCTCGCCCCCACTCTTGGTGACTGATGGAAGAAGCTGTTCCTGTGGATGGAGCTGAAGGTTCGGTGTGTGGGGGTGGGTCCATTGGGGCTGAGATGAGTCGTACTGGAGCAAGGGAAGGTAAGGGGTCTATTGGTGCAGAGGGAAAGGTCGGCTGGGGTACCCCCTGACTGAACGTGGACATGGGAACTGGCTGCATGTGTCAGTTCAGAACTGGGTGCTCCAGTGGCTGTGGGGAAGCTGCTGCTGGTCACATTCGCTATAGACAGAGGGAACACTGATCAATTCAAGGGAAAGAAAATGAAGTTAAATCAAACATTGCAGACAGTGAGAGCAGACAGCGTCCCAATTCATGCCTGATCCGCAACAAAACTTATTAAAATAATCCCTTTTTCGGATTTAAACTGAACTGATCCAACACTCACTGTGGTTTGTGGAAGAGAATTCCAAACCTCTCCCACGCTTTGTGTGTCAAAGTGCTTCCTAACATCTCTCCTGAACGCTCTGACCCTAATTTTTAGACTCTGCTCCCTCGTTCTCAAACCCCCAACCATTGGAAATAGCTTCTCTTCATCTGCTCTGATTAACATCCTGTTAATATCTCCAGGACTTTGATCAGGTGGGGACCCTTCCCTCTTCAGACAATCCCCTCATTCCAGGGATTAGTCGAGTAAAACTTCTCAGAACTGTTTCCATTACATTCACATCCCTCTGTGACGTAAACCTTCTGTAATTCCAGCGCTGGGATCTTGCTGTGCATTAAAACAGTCAGCCACAGGCCAATCAGACCACCCAGGCTCATTTACCTCTGTCCCAGGGAGGGGGGTTCAGCACAATATTGGGGGCAGCAAAACATTTGCAGGGGCTCATATTGTGTAAAGTGAATAATTGGGGTAGGACATACATTGGGAGGGGAATGAAAATGGGGGCAAAATGTTTCTGGGAAATGCAAAGTGGTTTGGACATTTTCAGGTCTGAAAGAGAGAAAAAGAGGGAGAAAGGGAGGGTGAGAGAAAAAGAGAGAGAGATAGAGAGAGTGGGGATGGGGTAAAAGGGACAGAGAGAGAGAGAAGGACAGAGAGACAGAGGGAGGACAAAGGCAGGACAGAGAGAAAGAGGGACAGAGAGAAAGACAGACAGAGAGACAGAAAACTTTCTCCTAATTACCACTTGCCTTCTTGCTCTCCCCCTTCTGGAATGGCATTATGTATCACTATGCCGTGGTCAGCTGGCTTATCCTCTCTGCAGCTCTGTTCCTCATCCACACAGGAAGCAAGTACCTTGTACCTGTTGGACAAGGACAAAAGCTGAGGCTCCTCTACCTGGATCCCTCTACCAGCCTCACTTTCAAACACACTATGCTGTCCCTGGTCTCTGACAGAATTTATACTCCTTAATCTACCAGGTGTGACTGCCTGGTGAAACACAGCATCCAGGGACTTCTTTTTTTTAATTTAAAAAATATACTTTATTCATGAAATTATTTGGATCTCTATACAATTGGTCATGCCATTCTTATGCACACATTACATTGCTTTACATACAGACATAGAAATTTATTTTTCAAAGATACAAGTCTGTACATTTACTATCCAGCTCTTCTGCTGAGGCGTCAGAGGAGCCTAAATGACTGGGTGGGCCCCCTGTTCTTTTAATAAGGCAGGCAGATGTTACACAGTGGTCTTTCCCCACCACGCCTTGGCGGGCAGCTGCCCCAAGCTTCAGCGTGTCCGTCAACACGTAGTCCTGGGCCTTGGAATGTGCCAGTCTGCAACACTGAGGGTCAACTCCTTCAGCTGGAAGATCAAGAGTTTTCAGACAGACCAAAGAGTTGATGATCTTCCAGGCACAGTTGATGTTCATCTTGGTGCATCCCAGGGAACAAACCGTAGAGCATGGAGTCCCACGTCACGGCACTGCTTGGGACGAACCTCGACAAACATCACTTCATTCCTCTCCAGACTTCTTCTGCGTAGACACATTCCGGAAGGAAGTGTGTGACAGTCTTGTCCCCCCCCTGCAGCCACTTCGAGGGCAGCGTGCGGTGCGGCTGAGAGTCCGGGCATGCATAAAGGATCTCACAGGCAGAGCCCTTCTCACCACCAGCCAAGCCATGTCTTGGTGCTTGTTGGAAAGTTCTGGCAATGAGGCATTCTGCCAAATGACTTTGACAGTCTGCTCAGGGAACTGTTCGATAGGATCCTCCCTCTTCTTTTCCCAAAGTGTCTCAAGGAGACTACATGCTGACCACTTCCTGATGGACTTGTGGTCAAAGGTGTTTTTCTTCATAAACTTCACCAGGCCCATCCTTCACAAGACTGGGGACAAGTAGAACCTCAGTACATAGTGACACTTGGTGTTTGCATACCAGGGATCCACGTACAGCTTGATGCAGCCATGCACGAAGGTGGCCATCAGGGTGAGGGTGGCATTGGGTGTGTTTTTTCCCCCATGGCCCAGATCTTTATACATCGAGTCCCTTCGGACCCGGTCCATCTTTGATCTCCATATAAATTGGAAGATTGGGTGACTGCAGTGGCACAAGTTCTGGGAATAGACCAGACCTGTGCCACATATAACAGCAATGACAGTGCCTCACGCCTGATGACCAGGTTTCACTGACAGCCACAACACAGATGGATGCCAGGCCACGCTCCCCGGCCGGGGAATGGCATCGAGCCTGACGAACGGAATGTGCAGGGTGCGGGGAAGGCCAAGCACTCCGACGCCAGAGGGCTCATCCATGGACCTCTCCTCCCACTGGATAGGCCACAGTGTTTGAAGCTCAGATTCCAGCTCATCAACGGTGGCACAGTGGTTAGCACTGCTGCCTCACAGCACCAGAGACCCGGGTTCAATTCCCGCCTCAGTCGACTAACTGTGTGGAGTTTGCACGTCCTCCCCGTGTCTGCATGGGTTCCCTCCAGGTGCTGCAGTTTCCTCCCACAGTCCAAAGATGTGCAGGTCATTTGAATTGGCCATGCTAAAATGCCCGTAGTGTTTGGTTAGGGGTATGGGTGGGTTGTGCTTCGGCGGGGCGGTGTGGACCTGTTGGGCCGAAGGGCCTGTTTCCACACTGTAAGTAATCTAATCTAATCTAATCTAACTCTGAGCCGGAGTACTTCCAGCAAACAACACTTGCTGCAAATGTGGTGACTGCAGCTCGCATTGGGATCAGCCAGCTCCCGCAGCACACAGCTACAGTACATCACCTGCCCTGCCATCGCTACTGAGTTAATTAACTTATTAGTTAGTTTAACCCTGCTTAGTTAATCTAGTTCATTTTGGAGAGTCTTTTATTTCATATTTCAGACGCATTTTCTATCAGCCAATCAGATCACAGTTATCCTGTGACGCTACCTTTTCAGTTTGCTTTCAGTTACTCGCTGTGATCCCCGCAGTTAGCTAGTTATTTACTTTTAGCTGTACGTTACAAAACCACCACTGAAAACAAGGCCGTGAATCCCCATGGTCAGTTAGTTATATACTTACAGCCCTGCTCCATCCTCTGACCCTGAAAACAAGGCCGTGAATCCCCACGGTCAGTTAGTTATATACTTACAGCTCTGCTCCACCCTCTGACCCTGAAAACAAGGCCGTGAATCCCCGCGGTCAGTTAGTTATATACTTACAGCTCTGCTCCACCCTCTGACCCTGAAAACAAGGCCGTGAATCCCCACGGTCAGTTAGTTATATACTTACAGCTCTGCCCCACCTTCTGCCCCTGAAAACAAGGCCGTGAATCCCCACGGTCAGTTAGTTATATACTTACAGCTCTGCTCCACCCTCTGACCCTGAAAACAAGGCCGTGAATCCCCGCGGTCAGTTAGTTATATACTTACAGCTCTGCTCCACCCTCCACCCCTGAAAACAAGGCCGTGAATCCCCACGGTCAGTTAGTTATATACTTACAGCTCTGCTCCACCCTCTGACCCTGAAAACAAGGCCGTGAATCCCCGCGGTCAGTTTGTTATATACTTACAGCTCTGCTCCACCCTCTGACCCTGAAAACAAGGCCGTGAATCCCCACGGTCAGTTAGTTATATACTTACAGCTCTGCTCCACCATCCACCCCTGAAAACAAGTAATAATAACACACTTCCCTATCCATATAATCTTCACCAGGACCTGTACACTTGCATGTATCTGTATAACCCCAAAACACCACCTTACCAATGCAACCATTCCAGATCACTCGTTTCTTTTATTGTTTCTTTTTCAATCGTCTCTCTGGGAATTTAGAATAGTGAGAATGGAGGTTCAGGCAGTTGAATGTACCTCCTGCAGAATGTGGGAGGTAAGTGTCCCCATGAGTGTCCCTGCTGACTACATCTGCGGGAAGTGCACCCAACTCCAGCATTTCAGAAACCACGTCAGGGAACTGAGGCTGGAACTAGATGAACTTCGGATCATTCAGGAGGCAGTGGGACTTATTGAGAGGAGTTACAGGGAGGTAGCTGCACCTCAGGTACAAGAAGGAAGCAGATGGATTACTCTCAGGGGATGAAAAGGGACCAGGCAGACAGTGCAGGGAACTCCTGTGGCCATTCCCCTCAATAACAAGTATAAAACTTTGGATACTGTTGGCGGGGGGGGAACGACTTACCAAGGGTAAGCCATGGGGTACTGATCCCTGGCACAGAGTCTGTTCCTGTTGCTCACAAGGGAAGCGGGGAGATGAGCAGAGCATTAGTCACTGGGGACTCCATAGCTAGGAGGACAGATTGGAGGTTCCAATGGAGAGACACTCACAATTGGTGTGATGCCTCGCAGGTGCCAAGGTTTGGGATGTCTCGGATCATGTTTTTGGGATCCTTGAGGGGGAGGGGTAGCAGCCCCCAAGGTGGTCCACATAAGCACTAACAACATCATTTGGAGAAAACAGGATGGTCTCCACCTGAACCAGAGGGGTACCAATATCCTGGGTGGGGGAGGAGGGCGGTGTGTGGAAATTTGCTAATGCTCGTGGGGAGGGTTTAAACTAATTCAGCAGGGGGATGGGAACCTGAACTGTAGTTCCACTGTCCAAGAGGTTGAGAGTGGAGAGGTCAGAAATATGGTTTTAAGGTTGCAAGAGTGCATCGGAATGCAAGAAGTGGTTTGAAGTGTGTCTACTTCAGTGCCAGGAGCATCCTGAATAAGGTGGGTGAACGTGCAGCATGGGTTGGTACCTGGGACTTCAATGTTATGACCATTTCGGAGACATGGATAGAGCAGGGACAGGAATGGTTTGTGCATGTTCCGGGATTTAGATGGTTCAGTAAGAACAAAGAAGATGGGAAAAGAGTGGGAGATGTGGCATTGTTAGTCAAGGACAGTACTACGGTGGCAGAAGTTACATTTGAGGACTCGTCTACTAAGGTAGTATGGGCTGAGGTTAGAAACAGGAAAGGAGATGTCACCTTTTTGGGACTTTTCTACTGGCCTCCAAATAGTTCCAGAGATATAGAGGAAAGGACAGCAGATTCTGGATAGGAGAGAGAGTAACAGGGTAGTTGTTATGGGAGCTTTAACTTTCCAAATATTGACTGGAAATACTATAGTTTGAGTACCTTAGATGGGTCAGTTTTTGTCCAATATGTGCAGAAGGTTTTCTTGACACAGTATGTAGACAGGCCAACAAGGGACTAGACCATATTGGATTTGGTACTGGGTAAGCAACCTAGGCATGTATTAGATTCAGAGGTTAGTGAGCATTTGGTGATAGTGCCCACATTTGGTTGTGTTTACTTTAGCAATGGAAAGGGTTAGGTATATACCATGGGGCAAGAGTTATAGCAGTGGTATAACTGTTGCAATTAGGAAAGATTTAGGATGCATAGGATGGGAAAGGAAACTTAGGGGATAGGGCACAATTGAAATGTGGAACAGCTACTGCGTGTCCTTGATAAGTATAGACCTGTCAGGCAGGGAGGAAGTGGTTGAGTAAGGAAGCCACGGTCTACAAAAGAAGTTGAATCTCTTGTCAAGAGGAAGAAGAAGGTTCATGTTAGGATGAGATGTGAAGGCTCAGTTAGGGTGTTTGAGAGTTATCGGTTTGCCAGGAAAGACCGAAAGAAAGAGCTAAGAAGAGCCAGGAGGGGATGTGAAAAGTCAGTGGCAGGTAGGATCAAGGAAAAACCTAAAGGTTTCTACAGGTATATCAAGAATAAAAGAATGACTAGAGTGAGTGTGGGGCCAAACAAGGACAGTAGTGGGAGGTTGTGCGTGGAGTCCGAGGAGATAGGAGAAGTGCTAACTGAATTCTTTTCAATGTACTCGCATAGGAAAATGACTACGTTGTCTTGGAGAATACTGAGATGCAGGTGACTAGACTAGACAGGATTGAGGTTCACAAGGAGGTGTTGTTAGCAATTCTGGAAAGTGGGAAAATAAATAAGTCCCTTAGGGCAGATGGTATTTATCCTCGGATTCTCTGGGAAGCCAGGGAGGAACTTTGAACTTTATGTCGTCATTGTCGATAGGGATAGCGCCAGAAGACTGGAGGATAGCAAGTATTGTCCCCTTGTACAAGACGGGGAGTAGAGACAACCCTGATAATTATCTCCCAGTGAGCCTTACTTCGGTTGTGGGTAAAGTGCTGGAAACGATTAGAAGAGATAGGATTTATAATTATCTCGAAAGGAATAGGTTGATTACGGATAGTCAACATGGTTTTGTGAAGGGTAGGTCATGCCACACAAACCTTATAGAGTTCTTTAAGAAAGTGACCAAACAGCTGGATGAGGGTAAAGTGGTTGATCTGGTGCATATGGATTTCAGTTCGATAAGGTTCCCCACGTTCGGCTATTGCATAAAATACGGAGGTGTGGGATTGTCAGTGATTTAGCAGTTTGAATCAGACATTGGCCAGCTGAAAGAAGACAGAGGGTGGTGGTTGATGGGAAATGTTCACCCTAGAGTTCAGTTACTAGTGGGGTACTGCAAGGCCTGTTTTGGGGCCATTTCTGTTTGTCTTTTCTATAAATGAACTGGATGAGGGCATAGAAGGATGGGTTAGTAAATTTGCGGATGACACAAAGGTAGGTGGAGTTGTTGTGGTTCTGTTCGTCGAGCTGGGAATATCTGGTGCAGACGTTTTGTCCCCTGTCTCGGTGACATCCTCAGTGCTTGGGAGCCTCCTGTGAAGCTCTTCTGTGATCTTTCCTCCGGCATTTGTCGTTGTTTGAATCTGCCTCTTCCGGTTGTCAGTTCCAGCTGTCCGCTGCAGTGGTCGGTATATAGTGTCCAGGTCAATGTGCTTATTGATTGAATCTGTGGATGAGTGCCAAGCCTCTAGGAATTCCCTGGCTGTTCTCTGTTTGGCTTGTCCTATACTAGTAGTGTTGTTCCAGTTGAATTCATGTTGCTTGTCCTCTGCTTGTGTGGATACTAAGGATAGCTGGTCGTGTCGTTTCGTAGCTAGTTGGTGTTTATGGATGCGGATCGTTAGCTGTCTTCCTGTTTGTCCTATGTAGTGTTTTGTGCAGTCCTTGCATGGGATTTTATACACTACATTGGTTTTTCTCATGCTGGGTATCAGGTCCTTTGTCCTGGTGAGTTGTTGTCTGAGTGTGGCTGTTGGTTTGTGTGCTGTTATGAGTCCTAGTGGTTGCAGTAGTCTGGCTGTCAGTTCAGAAATGCTTTTGATGTATGGTAGTGTGGCTAGTCATTTGGGTTGTGGCATGTCCTCTTTCCGTTGTCTTTCCCTTAGGCATCTGTTGATGAAATTGCGGGGGAATCGGTTTTTGGTGAATACACTGTATTGGTGTTCTTCTTCCTCTTTTTGCAGTTCTGATGTACTGCAGTGTGTTGTGGCCCTTTTGAACAGTGTCTTGATGCAACTTCTTTTGTGTGTGTTGGGGTGGTTGCTTTCGTAGTTCAGGAGTTAGTCTGTGTGTGTGGCTTTCCTGTATATCTTTGTGGTGAATTCTCCGTTAGGTGTTCTCTGTACCATCACGTCTAGGAATGGGAGTTGGTTGTCCTTTTCTTCCTCTCTAGTGAATCGGATTCCTGTGGGTGTGGCATTGATGATCCGGTGTGTGTTCTCTATTTCTGTGTTTTTAATGATTACAAAGGTGTCATCCACATATCTGACCCAGAGTTTGGGTTGAATTTGCGGTACGACTGTTTGTTCTAACCCTTGCATTACCACTTCTGCTTTGAGTCCAGAGATGGGTGAGCCCATGGGTGTGCCGTTGATTTGTTCATATATTTGGTTGTTGAATGTGAAGTTTGTTGTGAGGCACAGGTCCAGTAGTTTGAGTATGCCATCTTTGTTGATAGGTTCAACGTCCTGTTGTCTGTTCTGTGTGTCCAGCAGGTTGGCTATTGTTTCTCTGGCTCGGGTTTTGTCGATAGAGGTGAACAGTGCCATTACATCGAATGAGACCATGGTTTCTTTCTTGTTTATGTGTATATGTGTATATTTCTGGGACAACTGGGACAACACTACTATTTTAGGACAAGCCAAACAGAGAACAGCCAAGGAATTCCGAGAAGAATGGCACTCATCCGCAGATTCAATCAATCAGCACATCGACCTGGACCCAGTAAACTGACCACTGCAATGGACAGCTGGAACTGACAACCAGAAGCGGCAGATTCAAACCACTACAAATGCCGGAGGAAAGATCACAGAAGCGCTTCACAGGAGGCTCCCAAGCACTGAGGATGTCACCTAGACAGGGGACGAAACGTCTGCAACACAAATTCCCACTTCGGCGAACAGAACCACAACAACGAGCACCCGAGCTATAAATCTTCTCACAAACTTTGAGATGTGTAAGATAATCAGAGGGTTATATACAGTGGGCATTCTTTTTTCCTTGAATGGTGATGGTTAACATAAGGGGACATAGCTTTAAATTGAGGGATGACAGATATAGGACAGATGTTAGGGGTAGTTTATTTACTCAGAATGTAGGGGGCATGGAACACACTGCCTGCAACAGTAGTAGACTTGCCAACTTTAAGGGCATTTAAATGTTCATTGGATAAACATGGATGAAAATGGAATTGTGAAGGTGAGATGAGTTTCAGATTGATTTTACACTTCGGCACATCAAGGGTCAAAGGGCCTGTACTGCGCTGTAATATTCCATGTTCTATGTTCTATCCTATCCCCATTCCCTATCCCTGTATCCTCCTCCAGCCCCTTCACTGCAAACTGTGTCTGTAATGTTCAGTTCACAAATAGGAGACTCATCACATGCACAAAGTTTGCTCATCAACAGACACAGTGTGCCTTTGTTTAATGCAGATGTCCCACGATAGTCCACTCCGCCATTCAATCATAGCTGATGGGCATTTCTACTCCACTTACCCGCATTCTCCCCGTAGCCCTTAATTCCTTTGTGACATCAAGAATTTATCAATCTCTGCCTTGAAGACATTTAGCGTCCCGGCCCCCACTGCACTCTGGCAATGAATTCCACAGGCCCACCACTCTCTGGCTGAAGAAATGTCTCCGCATTTGTGTTCTGAATTTACCCCCTCTAATTCTAAGGCTGTGTCCATGGGTCCTAGTTTCCTCACCTAACGAAAACAATTTTCTAGCGTGCACCCTCTCCAAGCCATGTGTTATCTTGTAAGTTTCTATTAGATCTCCCCTAAATCGTCTAAACTCCAATGAATACAATCCTAGGATCCTCAGCCGTTCCTCGTATGTTAGACCTACCATTCCAGGAATCATCCGTGTGAATCTCCGCTGGACACACTCCAGTGCCAGTATGTCCTTCCTGAGGTGTGGGGACCAAAACTGGACACAGTACTCCAAATGGGGCCGAACCAGAGCTTTATAAAGTCTCAGTAGTACAATGGTGCTTTTATATTCCAAACCTCTTGAGATAAATGACAACATTGCATTCGCTTTCTTAATCACAGACTCAACCTGCATGTTTACCTTTAGAGAATCCTCGACTAGCACTCCCAGATCCCTTTGTACTTTGGCTTTACGAATTTTCTCATCGTTTAGAAAGTAGTCCATGCTTGTATTCTTTTTTCCAAAGTGCAAGACCTCGCATTTGCTCACATTGAATTCCATCAGCCATTTCCTGGACCACTCTCCCAAACTGTCTAGATCCTTCTGCAGCCTCCCCACTTCCTCAGTACTACCTGCCTGTCCACCTAACTTTGTATCATCGGCAAACTTCGCTAGAATGCCCCCAGTCCCTTCATCCAGATCATTAATATATAACGTGAACAGCTGCGGCCCCAACACTGAACCCTGCAGGACACCGCTCGTCACCAGCTGCCATTCCGAAAAAGAACCTTTTATCCCAACTCTCTGCCTTCTGTCAGACAGTCAATCCTCAATCCATCCCAGTAGCTCACCTCAAGCACCATGGGCCCTCACCTTGCTCAGCAGCCTCCCGTGTGGCACCTTATCAAAGGCCTTTTGGAAGTCGAGATAGACCACATCCACTGGGTTTCCCTGGTCGAACCTACTTGTCACCTTTTCAAATAATTCCAACAGGTTTGTCAGGCACGACCTCCCCTTACTAAATCCATGTTGACTTGTTCTAATCCGACTCTGCTCATCCAAGAATTTAGAAACCTCATCCTTCATCCTTCATGATGGATTCTAGAGAAACCTCATCCTTAATGATGGATTTTTCAACAGAGAGAGGACATTTCCCTGTGTCTTCCCACTGAAGCTGGGCTGGAATGGAATTTCTGTCCAACAATGAATTGGCTGCTTGACTCCAGCTCCCTTTGCTGAAACAAGATACTTTAATATTGACAGTAACTGGCCATCCACGAGTTGGTGATGAGAAACCAGGCAGAAGTCATTCAGAATCTGATGGTAACTGTGTACCCTGTAAACAATAACAAAGTCATGACAGAGTATCTCAAATTGTTATTTCTGTCACCATTTTCTTTCATTTTGATTGCTTTTGGACAACAGCTTTTGAAGATCCTGTCATATACACCCTCAGCTTTTGTTTCTTCATTTATTGATTTCCCCTGCCCACCCTAGTCCTTGTACCATTTTGGTCATTCCGTCATTGAAGTCTCTCCTGCCCTCCACCCATCACTGACTTTCCCTTCTGCTTTCCATCCCACCTTTCTCCTGAGATCCAAGGAATAATGCAGGTGGTTCCTTCTCTCCCACAGTCGGTACATTATCACTCACAGGGATACACAGCGATCATCAAACCACAGGCTCAAATAGAGACTGTGTCCAGTCCCACTCCGATCTCACAGTCCAGTGACATATTTATATTCTAACATTCAAACAGATCAACAGAGAAATAAGTCATTTCCAATTCTCTGCACGCCAGTCTGTAGACAAATCCTAGGAGAAAGTGAGGACTGCAGATGCTGGAGATCAGAGCTTAAAAATGTGTTGCTAGAAAAGCGCAGCAGATCAGGCAGCATCAAAGTAGCAGGAGAATCAACTTTTCGGGCATAAGCCCTTCTTCAGGAAACATTCCTGAAGAAGGGCTTATGCCCGAAACATCGATTCTCCTGCTCCTTTGATGCTGCCTGACCTGCTGCGCTTTTCCAGCAACATATTTTTAAGCTCTAGACAAATCCTAGCCTCCAAATCACAGCGACTATAAGATCAAAAAGGACTGCGTTAATCTCTCAATAGTTACCCACATCAACCAACTGAATAGTATTTTGTGAAGGTTTATAATTGGAAAAGCTGTATAGTCCAGATGCTGTGAACATTAAATAAAAACAGAGACTGCTAGAAATACTCAGTCATTTTCTCTGATGAAAGGTCATTGACCAGAAACATTCATTGTGTTTCTCTCTCCACAGATGCTGTTTGATCTGCTGAGTATTTGCAGCACTTTCTGTTTTACATCATGTAGGTTCGCTCCATGTTCAGAATGCACACAAGTTATTTAATTAAAACAGATATTCCCATCGAGTTCAGGTTATTTATGATTGATATACGACAGAAATCTATTTGTACTTTACAATATTAAAGATACAATTACAAACACAAATGTGGAGATAAACATTAAATATATGAACAGAATCCATCAGACATACAAAGAATAACAGAGATCTGAGTGCTGAGTGGTCTCACTTCATGTACAATATCAAAGACTGGGAAACCAAGTCGACACATCACATTTACAGGCTGGAATGTCCAGAGATTGAATTATTCCCACTGTCAATTCGAAATCTCTAACTTTTGGATCAGGCTTATCCTTTTCCATAGCGATTTTAAAACTGATGGAATTGTGGCAAGTGTTTCCCCACTAATATCTCAGTGAATTGCCCTGCCTTATTCGCCAAGAGGACATTAAATTTTGCCCCTTCTCTCAGAGGGCCATCTACATATCGATTGAGAAGGTTTTCTTGAATAAATTTAACAAAGTCCTCCCATCCATTACCAGTCTATGTTTGGAAAGTTAAGATCTCTTTCTATTATAACTTTATTATTCTTACAGCTATCAGCGACCTCCCTGCATATTTAGAACATAGACACATGGTGGGTGGCACGGTATCTCAGTGGTTAGCACTGTTCCCTCAAAGCGCCAGAGACTCGGGTTCAATTCCCGCCTCAGGCGACTGTCTCTGTGGAGTTTGCACATTCTCCCCATGTCTGTGTGTGTTTTCTCCGGGAGCTCCAGTTTCCTCCCACAGTCCAAAAATGTGCAGGGTAGGTGAATTGGCCATGCTAAATTGCCCGTCGTGTTAGGTGAAGGGGTAAAGGTAGGGGAATGGGTCTGAGTAGGTTGTGCTTTGGCAGGTCGGTGTGGACTTGTTGGGCTGAAGGGCCTGTTTCCACGCTGTAAGTAATCTCACCTAATCTAAAAAAAAGTGCATCACAGAACAGGCCCTTAGACCACGATGTTGTGCCCAGATTTAATCCTAATGTAAAATATAGTAACTTAACCTACGCACCCCTCAACTCACTGTTATCCATGTGCATGTCCAGCAGTCATTTAAATGTCCCCAATGCCTTCGCCTCCACCACCTCAAATGGCAATGCATTCCATGCATTCACAACTCTCTGCGTAAAGAACCAACCTCTGATGTCTCCTTTATACTTTCCTCCTAATATCTTCAAACTATGACTTCCCGTACCAGTCAATCATCAATTTGCTCCTCAATTTCCTGCTGACTACTGGGGAATCTGTGTTACGATCCCATCAAAGTGATCAAACCTTTCTTTTTTCTCAGATCCACACACGTTGCTTCACTGGGCGATCCCTCAGGAACATCCTCTCCAAGTCCTGTCATGATGTTTTCCCTCATCAAAATAGCCACTCCCCCTCTTCTCTTGCCTCCCCTTCCATCTTTCTAATGAATAGATCATTGAGCTCGATTTTGGAGTATCTGATCTTACTACTTCTGATGAAGAGTCTCTGGACTTGAAATATTAACTCTGTTTTCTCTCCATAGATGTTGCCAGACCTGCTAAGTTTCTCTCGCAATTGTGCCTGCGGTTTACCCAGCTTCAGCAGCAAGTCATAGAACATAGAACATTGCAGGGCAGTACAGGCCCTTCGGCCCTTGATGTTGCGCCGACCTGTGAAACTAATCTGAAGCCTATTTATCCTACGCTATTCCATTTTCATCCATATGTTTATCCAATGACCATATAAATGCCCTTAAAGTTGGTGAGTCTCCTACTGTTGCAGACAATGCATTCCAGGTCCCTCCTATTCTCTGAGAAAAGGAACTATCTCTGACATCTGTCCTATATCACCCCTCAGTTTAAAGCTATGTCCCCTCATGCTGGCCATCACCATCCGAGTAAAAACATCTCTCACTGTCCACCCTATCTAATCCTCCGATTATGTTGTATGGCTCAATTAAGTCACCTCTCAACCTTCTCTCTGATGAAAACAGCCTTTCCTCATAAGACCTTCCCTCCATACCAGCCAACATCCTAGTAAATCTTCTGAACCCTTTCCAAAGCTTCCACATCCTGCCTGTAATGCGGTGACCAGAACTGTGTGCAATACCCCAATGCAGCCGCACCAGAGTTTTGTACAGCTGCAGCATTACCTCATGGCTCCGAAACTCAATCCCTCGACCAATAAAAGCTCACACACCATATGCCTTCCTAACAACCCCATCAACCTGGGTGGCAACTTTCAGGGATTATATCCCAAGTTAGATCTTCATGCTCTTTCTTCTACTATGACTGTCATGTTAGGAAATTCCTAGTATGAGCCTTTTTTTGGTTTTAATGACATCACTGTCCTGTTTGAAGCCATCCCCAGATGCTATCTCCCTCCTCCTCTCTTCCAGGTTGTAGTTGAAGATATATTTGCAGCTGTCTGGGCTGTTATTTCCAAATACCTTATCTTAATGGTGATAGTAACAATGGGACACAGTTCTCCAATACAGTGTTTAAGTTCTGATCTATCTGCTCTCAATGCAGTTCTTTGATCTAAGGAAAATTTGTACTTCAATACCACGGAGGGTGGTGTGTGTATGGAATGAGCTGCCAGAGGAAGTGGTGGGGGCTGGTACAATTACAGCATTTAAAAGGTATCTGGATGATGCCTGAGACAAATCTTTCACATTGGTCTTCACCACATCAGATTTATATTCATGAGTATGGAATAAATCACAAACACAGTGACATGATTCACTGTGATTAAAGTAATAATACAAGAAGCAATACATTGGATTATCATGGTTTGTGTATGTGTATTAGTGTGCGAATGTGCATAGGCAACATTAATCATCTTGCACTTCTTTGACACCCCTATCATTTTCATAGTTATCTTTTTGGTCTTAATCAACTGATAAACCATTTCTTTTCCTGTCGATTTGACCCATTAACAATTTCCCTGTGCTTCCTTGGCCTTTCTGAGTTTTGTTTTAGTTTTCAGTTCACCCATTTAGGTTCTAGGCTGAGCTTCCACTGTTTTTTAATTGTTTTGTCAGGATCAGTATCTTTCTTTTACTGTTTCATGTCACCCTGTATGCTTGGGGACACCTATGGAGCACGAGATGTGGAAATATAATGATATCTGTTGGATCATGTTTACTTTGTTTCTTTAGAATCTCACTTTTGAGATCCTCCCACTGATTTGTCGTTATTTTATCTTCAAATACCTGCATCCAGTCCAACTTCGTCAGATTATCTCTCAGATTAAGAACATTGAACATAGAAACGTACAGCACAGAACAGGCCCTTTGGCCCAAGATGTTGTGCAGAGGATTAATCCTAATTTCAAATAAAAAAACTAATCTACACACCCCTCAATTCACTGTTGTCCATGTACAAATCCAGCAGTCACTTCAATGTCCGTAATGAATCTGCTTCCACTACCACCGCTGGCAATGCATTCCATGTGCTCACAACTCTCTGCGTAAAGAACCTAATTCTGATATCTCCTCTATACCTTCCTCCTAACACCTTAAAACTATGAACCCTCGTGGCAGACTCATGAGATTTGTTCCCCCTGACATCATCGTTTTAATCTTGTTGTCTTTGTCTTGTTCCATTTTTATGGTCAATGTAAATGTATTAATGTCAGCAGCTCAAAAATAGTCCCTCTCTCTGAGTTCATCCAGAAGACCAGCTTCATTTCAGAATTGCTTTTCCTCTCACTGAGCTCTTATGTGCTAAAGGGGTCAGTTAAATATGATACAATAATCTTTTTTGCTCTCAGTGTCTTTCACACTGTTCATATTGAGAGATATTTGAGATATGAAATCCCAAAATACTCTAACACTTCAAAATATTCAAAAATGTCTGACATACTACTCTTCTGTTTTCCTCAGAGGATTTGGTCATCACCTGTAAATTACTAGCAGTGTGGCTGCCACCTTTTTAAAACGATCTCAGCTGAATCCTTATCGTGTCTTTTGTAAATTCATTGAGTATATCAATGAAGGCCCTGTTAACCAGAGTGGAGGAGGAGAGTTGAGGATAAAGGGATGCATATTTATAGAGATGTCCAGTATGGAAACAGACCCTTAATTCCAATTGTCCATGTTGACCAGATATCCTGAAGACATCTAGTCCCATTTGCTAGCATTTGTCTCATATCCCTCTAAACTCTTCCTGTTCATGGACCCATCCAGATGCCTTTCACGTGTATTTACACGAGCACCGCTCCCCCGCCACCCGACTTTCTCTGGCAACTCATTCCATACACGCAACAACCTGTGCAAAAAAGTTGCTCTTTAAGTCCCTTTTAAAACTTTTCCCTCTCGACTATGCCTTCCAGTTTTCGATTCCCCTACCCTGGGGAAAGGATCTTGGCTATTCACCATATCCATGCCTCTCATGATTTTATAAACCTCGATAAGGTCACCCCGCCCCCCGCCCCTCCCCCCCCCCCCGCCCCCAGTCTCCAAGCTCCAGGCCAAATAGCCCTATTTGCAAGGAAGTATGAATCATTCTTTTGCTAATTATCTTAGCTGTGTTCTCTATTAATGATCTCCCTGTCAGTCTAAAGAGAGACAGTAATTGCTTCCAGCACAAGGGAGGGAGAAGCTCATATTAGATACACGCTGGTGGAAGGTGACATCGAGTCAGAGGGTGGTACAACATGGTACAACTTGTCCATGCTGACCAGTTGTTATAAATTAATCTAGTCCTTTTGCCAGCATTAGCACCAAATCCCTCTCAACCCTTCCTAATCATATACACATTCAGATGGCATTTAAATGTCGTAATTGTACCAGCCTCCACCACCTCCTCTGGCAGCTCATTCCATACACACATCAACCTCTGCATGAAAGTATTGCCCCTTAGGTCCCTTTTAAATGTTTCCCCTGAAACCATAAATCTATACACTCCAGTTCTGGACTCCCCCACTCCAGGGGAAATACCTTGTCTATTTACCCTATCCATGCCCCTCAGGATTTTATAAACCTCGATAAGATCACTCCTCAGCGTCTGATGGTCCTTCTAAATCTTTTCTGAACCCTTTCAAGTTTCACAACATTCTTCCTATAGCAGAGAGACCAGAATTGAATGTGGTATCCAAAAATGGTCTAACCAATGTCCTGTACAGCCACACCATGACCTCCCAATTCCTACTCATTGCACTGACCAATAAAGGAAAGCATACCAAATGTTTTCTTTACTATCCTGTCAACCTGCAACTCCACTTTCAAGGAACTATGAACCTGCAACTCCAAGGTCTATTTGTTCAGGGACACACTCCAGCACTTTACCATTAAGTGTATAAGTCCTGCTCTGATTTGCCTTTCCAAAACGCAGCACCTCACATTTATCTCAACTCCATCTGCCACCCCTCAGCCTATTGGCCCATCTAATCAAGGTCCCACTTTACTCTGAGGTGACCTTGTTCACTATCCACTGCACCTACAAATTTGTTGTTATTGTAAACTGACTAATCACACCTCCTATATTCACATCCAAATCATTTGTATAAATGACAAAAGGTAGTGGACCCAACACCAATCCCTGAGGCACACTGCTCATCACAGGCCTCCAGTCTGAAAAACAACCCTCCATCACTACCTCTGTCTTCCATCTTCAAGACAGTTCTGTATCCAAATGGCTTCTTCCTGTCTTCCATGTGAACTAACTGTGCTAACCAGGCTACTATGAGGAACCTTGTCAAACACCTTACTGAAGTTCACATAGAACATGTCCACTGCTCTGTACTGATCAATCCTCTTCGTTACTTCTTAAATAACTCAATCAAGTAGATGAGACATGAGTTTCCACACACAAAGCCATATTAACTATCCCTAATCAGTCCTTGCCTTTCCAAACACATGTAAATCCTGTCCTTCAGGATTCTCTCCAGCAACTCGCTCACCTCCACCGTCAGGCTTATTGGTCTATAGTTTCCCAGCTTTTCCTTACCACCTTTCTTAAATCCTGACACCACATTAGCCAGTCTTCCGGCACCTCACCTGTAGCTATTGATGATACATTTATCTCAGCAAGGGGCCCAGCAATCACTTTGCTAGATTCTCACAGACGTCTAGGGTACACTTGACCAGGTCTTGGAGAGTTGTCCACTTTTAAGGATTTAAAGCCATTCAGCACCTCCTCCTCGATAATATGGACATGTTTCAAGATATCACTAGTTATTTTCCCATGTTCTATATCTTCCATGTTCCTTTCCACAGTTAACACTGATGCTAAACACTAATTTATTATGTCCCCCATTCTCTTGTGTTTCCACACATTGGCTGTCTTGTTGATCTTTGAGGAGCCCTATTGTCTCCCTGGTTACCCTCTTGTCCTTAATGTATTTGTAAAGCCCCTTTGGATTTTCCTTAATCCTCTTTGCCAAAGCTATCTCATGTTCCCTTTTTGTCCTCCTGATTTTCCTCTTAAATATAATTCTATAGCCTTTATCCTCTTCGAAGGACTCAGCCAATTTCTGCTGTCTATGTCTGACATTTGCTTCCTTCTTTTTCTTGACTAAATAAAACCTCCATTTCTCGAGTCATCCAGCATTTCCTCCACCTACCACCTTGCCCTACACCCTCACAGGAACATACCTTCTCTGGAGTTCCATTATTTCATTTTTGAAGGGATCCTATTTTCCAGCCATCCCTTTACCTGCAAACATCTGCCCGACCCCAAACAACTTTTGAAAGTTCTTGCCTAATACCATCAATATTGGCCTTCCTCCAATTTAGAACTTTAATCTTTAAATTTAGGTCAGTGCTTTTCCATGACTGTTTTAAAACTAATAGAATTATGCTCCTTTGCCCCAAAGTGCTCCCCCACTGACACCACAGTCATCGCAGACTGCCTTATTTCCCAAAAAGACATCAGGTTTTACACCTTCTCTAGTCGGTATATCCACACATTGAATCAGAAGATTTTCTTGTGTACACTTAAGAACTTCCTTTCCATCCAAGCCCATACTGTTCAATTTATCAAATGTATATTATTCTAAGGCATTAGTTTTCACATTCAACACCCAGCTGCAATTTGCTATTTATGATAGAACCCATTTGATTTGAATTCCATTGAATTCAGAGAACACGTAGACATCTACTCTTCCATATAGACAATGAAACTTGTTCTGATCCCCAACTGATGGTAATACTGGACCAGAATCAAACCCGGTTTGATGGATCATAGGTTTAATTTTCTGTTGCTAAGTTAGTTAACGTGGTGGTTAGTCACTGAGGCAGATTTGGTCCAACTGGGAAGGACATACTATATGGTCACTGTTAGTGTCAGGGTCAATATTGTAGATGAATTGGAACAGCTTCACTTTAATACCTTAGGGCAGACTTGATAACATATGAAGATTATGCCATGATCTTGAGAACTGCTAACATTTTTAGAAGTGCAAGTGTCTTAAGTGAAATTTAAAGGTAGTGAAGATTGTATAGATGGTTATAATCCTGTGATCAAACAGTTTTGATCAGGTGTGAGTTGGTGACAGCCTGTTTGAGTGTTCATACTGTCCCTTGGTTGGTTGTTGGTTCAGAGTCATCATCAGCTGATGATCACGAGGTGATGGTCAGAATACCCATGTGCAGCCCAATGCACCGAATGGCCTCCTGCTGCATTATGCCAATTCTGTGATTCTGTTTTCCTCATTGTTTGAATGTGAACATTGATCACGTGTTTCAACACAATAACAAAACTGAGATTGGGAATTTAGTAACAATCAATCACAATATCTGAACATGTTCCATTGTTTTAACTCACTGTGTTCTGTTGTACCGTGTAGTTTCTCCTCCATACCCTCTCAAGCTCACTTCACTCTCATTCACAAGACCCATCCTGGCTGTTTAACTTGAAAAAGAATGATTTGCATTGATAGAATGATAGGTGTCACAATGATAGGTCTTTTCAAACTGCCTTACAGTCAATGAATCCTTCCAAAGTATAGTTTCAGTAGGAAATGCGACATTGAGTGTTCACAAACTCAATGTGGTAATGACCAAATCACCGGTTTCTGCATTAATACCTGGGAGTAAATATTGAACAGAACTCTGGGCATAACATCCCCACTCTTCATCCCAGGCTGCAAAAGGATCAGGATGTGAACATAGGAGATGGCTCATTGTGAATTTCTAGTCTTCACTTGATTCAGGGAGGATGCTACAGAATCAGACATTTCCAATCCTTGCTCAAAAAGATGTGAGCTCAGTCCTAGTAATGGTAGGCCAGTCAGTTTAATGTCAGTGATGAGGCAGGTTTTATAAGTAATAATCTGGGCAAAAATTGATAAACACTGGGATATTTCTAGTTAATCACAGAGCCAAGACACATTGTAAAAGGTGGATTTTGATTCACTAATTTTATGGAATTTTTTGATGAAGTAACAGTGAAGGTTGATGAAGGGAATATGTTGGATGCTGTTTTGGAAAACATTTGACAAAAATGCCACATAAAAGGCTCCTGACAATGTTGAAGTTCACAAAGTAGGACAGTCGGTATTAGTTTGGATGAAATCATTGGCTACAGGACTGAACAGCAATATTAATCTTTCCTGTTGTGCATTGACCATGACTATGTTCTGTACTCCAGCTGTAGCCTAACCTATCAATAAAACCTCCAATGCTTCAGCTAATAAGAAAATGTATGATTTTGTGACCACTGTATAATCCTCCCACTCACCTTCAAGGACTTGTGGACATTCACTCCAAGGTCTTGTCTCTCATTATGTCACTCTCTGTTCCCAGTTCAGTGTATTGTCACACGCTCTGTCTCCCTGTGTTCACCGGTCAGTGTGTTATCTCTCCACCTTTCTTTCTTCCCAATTGTGTGTTCTCCGCTTGTCTCTCACTTTTTCCAGTTGTGTGGTCTCTGTTTTTCTCTCTCTCTGTTCCCAATTCAGTGTGTTGTCTCTCTGTCTTTCTCTATTGCCAGTTCAGTGTATTATCACACTCTCTGTCCTCTCTATTCTCAGTTCAGTGTTTTATCTTTCTGTTTCTCTCTATTTTTAGTTGTATGCTCTCTGGTTCTCTCTTTCTCCATTCCCAGTTCAGTGTTTTGTCAGTTTATCTTCCTCTATTCTCAGTTCAATGTGTTGTCTCTTTGTCTCTCTCCATTTCCAGTTCACTGTGGGTGTCTCTCAATCTCTATTCCCAGTTCAGGGTGTTCGCTATCTCTCTCTATTGCCAGTTCTGTCACTCCCTGTTCCAGTTCAGTGTGTTGTCTGTCTCTCTCGATTCCAAGTTGTGTGTTCTCAGTTTGTCTCTCACCTCTCCCAGTTCAATGCATTCTCTTTTTCTCTCTCTCCATTCCCAGTTCATTGTGATGTTAGTTTATCTCCTTCTATTCCCAGTTCAGTGTGTTATCATCTTTTGTCTATGTTGTCTGTCTATCTCTCACTATTCCCACTTCAGTGTCTTGTACCCTGTTTCCCTCTTTTCCCAGTTCAGAGTGTTGTATCTCTGTTGCTATTGCCAGTTCTGTGTTGTTCCTCCATCTCTCTCTGCATTCCCAACTCAGTGAGTTGTCTCTCTGTCTCTTATTTTCAAGTTCATTGTGTTGCCACTCTGTCTCTCTCTAATCCCAAATCACTGTCTTTCATTACCTTGTGGTCTATTGCTTAGGATTCGGTGCTTTCACCGTCGTGGCCTGGGTTCGATTCCCAGCCAGGGAATGGGTGAGTTTAATTGTTTTTTGGGCGGCACGGTAGCTCAGTGGATAGCACTGCTGCCTCATAGTGCCAGAGACCCGGGTTCAATTCCCGCCTCAGGCAACTGTCCCCGTGTCTGCGTGGGTTTCCTCCAGGTGCTCCAGTTTCCTCCCACAATCGGTGAATTGGCCATGAATTGCCCGTAGTGTTAGGTGAAGGGGTAAATGTAGGGGAATGGGTTTGGGTGGGTTGCTCCTCAGGGGGTCGGTATGGACTTGCTGTACTGAAGGGCCTGTTTTCACACTGTTAGTAATGTAATCTAATCATTATGTCTCTATTTCCAATTCAGTGTGTTGTCTCTCTCTGTCTCTAATCCAAGTTCACTGCCTTGTCACTGTCTCTCTCCATTCCCAGGTCAATGTCTTGTCACTGTCTCTCTCCATTCCCAGGGCAATGTCTTGATGCTGTCTCTCCCCATTCCCAGGTCAATGTCTTGTCACTGTCTCTCCCCATTCCCAGGGCAATGTCTTGTCACTGTCTCTCCCCATTCCCAGGTCAATGTCTTGTCACTGTCTCTCCCCATTCCCAGGTCAATGTCTTGTCACTGTCTCTCCCCATTCCCAGGTCAATGTCTTGTCACTGTCTCTCCCCATTTCCGGGGCAATGTCTTGTCACTGTCTCTCCCCATTCCCAGGGCAATGTCTTGTCACTGTCTCTCCCCATTCCCAGGTCAATGTCTTGTCACTCTCTCTCCCCATTCCCAGGTCAACGTCTTGTCACTGTCTCTCTCCATTCCCAGGTCAATGTCTTGTCACTGTCTCTCTCCATTCCCAGGGCAATGTCTTGTCACTGTCTCTCCCCATTCCCAGTTTAGTATGCTCCCTCACGATCTATCTCTATTGCCAGTTCATTCTGATGTCCACCATTGTCCATCCTTAACTGAACAGAGGGCAGTTAAGAGTCAATTTGCTGATGACATAACGGTGGGTAGGAAAATGAGTTGTAAAGACAAACCATCTGGCAAATGGAGCACAATGTGGCAAAGTGTGAAATGGTGCATTTTGGCAGAAAGAATAATAAGGCAACATATTACTGCAATACTATGGCTGAAGAGCTCAGGGATGGAGAGGAATCTGGGAGTCTTCGTACACAAATCACAGAAAGATAATCTATAGGTATAGCAAGTAATCAGGAAGGCGAATCGTGTCACATTTTATTGTGAGAGGAATTGAAAGCAAGAGTGTGAAGGCTCTGCTTCACTTACCCAGGATGTGGGTAAGGCCTCATGTGGAATGCTGTGTACAGTACCAGTCACCGTACTTACGTTAATGTGTTGGAAGAAGAACAGGTTTACTAGGCTAATACTCGGAAGGAGCGGATTGTTCCTTATATTTTTCTCGGGATTTACTCAATCCCTGCTGTTAATACCTGACATCTGCTTCCTTCTTTTTCTTGACCAGAAACATAATTGCTCTAGTTATCAGCATTCCCTACCCCTCCCAACCTTGCCCTTCAACCGAGTAGGAACATACAGGATATTAGACCCCATTATCTCATTTTGAAAGTTTGACATTGTCCAGCTGTGCCTTTACCTGTGAGTATCCACCCACAATCAACTTTCAAAAGTTCTTGACTAATACCATCAAAATATGCTTTCCTTCAATTTTGAATGTTAACTTTTAGATCTGATCTATCCTTTTACATCAGTATTTTACAACTAACAGAATAATGTTCGCTCCCCCATTGATACCTAATTCACTTGCCCTGCCTTATCCCGAAAAGGTCAAGTTTTGCACCTTCTCTAGTCGGTATATCTACACACTGAATCAGAAAACTTTCTTGCACACACTTAACAAATTCCACTCCATCCAAGTCCTTAGCAGTATGGTAGTCCCAGTCAATGCTTGGAAAGTTAAAATCCCCGACCATAACCACCCTATTATTCTTGCAGATAACAGATATCTCCTTACAAATTTGTTTCTCTATTTCCTGCTGACTATTGGGGGTTTAAGGTCTCTATTGTACAATCCCAATAAGGTGATCATCCTTTTCTTATTTCTCAGACCTACCTAAATAACTTTCCTGTGTGCATTCCTAGGAATATCCTCCCAAAGTACAGCAGTAATGTTATTCCTAATCAAAAATGCCACTCCCCCACTTCTCTTGCCCCTTTCTTTCCTTCCTATAGCATCTATAAACTGGAATACAAAGCTGCCAGTCGTGTCCATCCCTGAGCCCCATCTCTATAATTGCCGTGATATCCCAATCCCTTTTTCCCAACCATGCCGAGTTCATCCGCCTTCCCTGTTTTGCCACTTGCATTGAAACAAATGCAGCTTAATTTATCAGTCCTACCTCATTCTCTGCTTTGTTCCTGCCTACCCTATTTGACTTGCTCCTTTCCCCAACTGTACTAGTCTCAGACTGATCTCTTTTCTCACTATCTCCCAAGGTCTTCCCCCTACACCCCCCTCACACCCCACCTCTGCACCCTTTCCCACCATGCACTAGTTTAAATCCTCCTGAGCAGCTTGAGGAAATCTTCCTGCCAGTATATTAGGAGAGGTTGGAAATTTTACAACCTTTAAAAATATTTGAATGAGCACATGAAATAACATAACATTCAAGATTATGTGACGAGTACAGGGATTTGGGATGACCATGCCTTTGGTGATAGTTAATGACAGTGAGGACTCAATAGGACAAAGGGCCTTTTCTGAACTGTCTAACTATGACTTTATTAAAGGGCCTACATAACATTTAAAGCAAAGCATTCCAAATTTGCCAGAACATTTTTGAATTCAATTGCATTAATAATGTATTGGTGGTAAAAACTTCAAATCTTTAAAGAATCTTTTGAAAAACAAATCTATAAATCACAAAATGTGTCATTTATCTAAAATATGCCATTTATTTTAGAAATCTGATGGAGTACTTGGGTCACTTGGGCTCAGCGCTAACCTGGAGCATAACAGCCTTTACAAAAGAACACACAAACTTTGATCTGAGGAGTAAAAGTAAATAGGAACACAAAAGGATATGATGTCATTTCATGTGGCACCATCCCATTACTTCAGGTTATCCCCAAGAGGCTTCACCATGAACTCATTCCTTTTGAACTGCAGTCATTACTATTAACTTTGCAAAACATACCCATCAATTTGCACATAGCAAATCCCATAAAATGTAAGAGGGAATCAGTTTTGATGATATTGATTAAAGGATGAATGCAACCTTGGTCCCTCAGGACTCCCAGCTCCTGTTTAATGAATGACTGAAGTCTCTGTTGTGCCCTCATTTGATTGTTCTTTGATCACAGGTTAAATTACAGCCTCAACTTCATTTTAGGACTTAACACACAAACTTTCCTTTAGAGGAAATATGATGATTAAGAATGTAGTTTAATTCACTGTTTCCTTTTATTTTGTTCAGAAGCTGAAGTTCCTGACTCATGGTCCACGGACCACAGTTGCCTTCCGGTACCTCACTGTGATTGAGCAGTATTCAATAATGGAAGGAAATAAAGCAAAGTCCTTTCTTCACTGAAATTCATAAACCCCAAGGCCACAGGGAGGTCATTGCCTTGTGATTGGAAGAGGGAAGCCCAACGGATTTCCAATAGTCACTCTTTAAACATCACTGAAGTTGATCATTGTCAATAATCAGATTTCTCAGCATCAATCAAGGATGAAACCATCGATCTTCCTGCTCTGTAAGACTGAAAGAATGGACTGAAAGAAGTGAGCATGAAGGTTATTAATAACTCCAGTGATATGAGGTAGATGAGTACACTCACAGATTATCCAATAGAAACCAGGAACAAATACCCTGGGATATCACTTCATCCTCTGCACTGACTTCACAGGGAAATATCTTCAATGGTAGAAGTGTGGATCTCTCCCAAAGCCATGCCATAATAGATGGTGTCACCAATCACTGTAACCATTGGCATTGTATTAGTGGTGAACCTGGCTGCCCACTTCCCTGTGTTGTTGGTGACTATGACTCCATCATTACTCCATCATCCGGTCCTCAGGTACTGAAGCCCAGCATCAGCTGTCTCTTCTGTAGACATGCCTAATGTTCGGGGTGGGTTGGGGTTGAAACAGATAATAATACAAATTACACAAACTTTCTTTTTTTATTGAAAAGAATATATGAATGATTGACTTTGAAGTTTATTAGGCTCAGCTGCTCTGTTCAGTCTTTAAACTTCAGAAGGGGCTCATTCACTCCGTTCCACCTCACCCTCTAGACATCCTTCAGATTTTCATTTTCTTCTCATGGATTTGATGAACACTCCCTTAAATGGCACTTACAATATTCCTCTCAACTACATGTGGCATTGAACACCACATTCTGAAAGCTCTTTGGAGAAGACATTTCTCCCAAATTCTTTATTGGTCTTAATTGTGACCATCTTATATTGATGTCATCTGATTTTTATTCCTCATGTGCAGACACCACATTTTTACAAACAAATCATCAAATCTCCTCAATTTGAAACATGCATCGAAGTAGCTTCCTCCTTCTCCTTCCTATGTGAATACACCACCTCTTAAAATTATTTTCCAATATCTTGCCCATTCTGCTCACCTTTCTGGACTCTGCTATTTTACCACAACCTTCCTCAGTATTAGCCATAATCACCAATTCCCTGTCATCCACATAATTGTTATACCCCTGATCTCCAGGCAAAATTACCCTGTGGAACAACACATTCTGTCAGTCTGAACAACTAACTTTTAGCTTTAGTTTCTGTTTCTAACCCCATTGTTATCCATTCTGCTACTTCTTCCCTGCATCCATGTTGTAACTCTCGTTTACTATAAACATATCTTTTAAAAATCCAGACATAAACACACCCTTCCCAATACTTTTACATATACTGTTATGTCATCAAACAATTCAATAAGGTTAGACACCAATGCTGACTGTTCTTTATTGTATTCTCAGTTCTGGATATTTTATCATTATGGCTTTGAGTAAAAAATGCAATATTTTTCCTACAACCAACTTTAAACTAGCTGGTCTGCAGACCCATGTTGCATTATTACTATGATTGTGATCTGGTAGCTGAAGATGAAGCAATAAAGCCAAATACTTTCATCAATTAATTAATTATCAAATTTATACGAAATCAGTTAGCTCAATGAGCTCCCCTTGAACTTAAGGTGTACAAAAGTTTAAAAACAAATTTTAAATATCTGCCAAAATACTCATTGTTTTGATATGAATGCATTGTCTTTCGTTTAGGGGGAGGCAATGGTCTAGCGGTATTATCACCGGACCATTTACCCAGAGACTTTAATAAGCACTCAACTCTAATTTCACAAAGCAATATAGCCTTTTTAACAAGGCATTTTTCAATGATCTTTGTCTTCTCAATGCTGTCATTCCTACCTGAATGACTGTTTTTATGGGGTCGAGGTATAGAAATATATATATTTTATATATGTATATATACACACACACAAACATGATCTGGGACACTGTACCCAATTCGGCACTGCAGCATGGGGGAGGTGCAATACAGAATCAGCAGAATGATTCTGAGATTAAAAAAGCTTCAACGAGGCCAGGTTATATGATGTACATTTGTATCAGCTTGATCAATATTTAAGGTAAAGATAGGTAAAGAGAGATTATTTCGCTGGGAAAAGGTCAGGGGAGAACAGCCCAGAAATAAGAGAGAAGCGTGAAAATTCAAGGAATACCTTTCAGGGTGATAAACGGATGTGCTTTCTATACAACACCACAGAGGGCTTTAAGAAAATTCAATGCCGAGACAGATCGACTTTAATCAATAAGGGAATCAGGCATTATGGGAAAAGGCAGGCAAGTAGAGTTGAGGGTTATCAGATCAGCCATGATTTCATTAACTGGCAGCTTTTATCAGAATCAATGCAAGGTTACAATCTGAAATGTGAACTCTGTTTCTCTGTCCACTGATGCCTCCTGATGTGCTAAATGTTTCCAGAATTTTCTGTTTTGATCCCTGGCATCCTAAGGCCATGTTAAACAATCCATTAGTTTGTTTTGTTCGGTTCCTTTGACACTATACTTGACTCAATAGTCTTGGTGTTGAGAACAATTATTCTCACATTTCCTCTAGCGTTAGTTTCTCAATTTTCCCTCAGCCCATTGAGGTTATGATGAAACTGGGAGTTCAATAATTCCAACAGAAGGTAAACAAAGATTTACTAACCTGGTCATTGGAGAGTAGAAGCTGCCAGATGGAACTCGAGACAGAGACATAGAACATACAGCATGACAACAAACCCTTCAGTCCAACCTGTCCATGCCAACCAAATATCCTAAATTCATCTAGTCCCACTTGCCAGCACTTGGACCATATTCCTCTAAACCCTTCTTATTCATATACTCATCCAGATGCCTTTTAAATATTGTAATTGTACCAACCGCCACCACTTCTTCTGGCAACTCATTCCATTCACACACCACCCTCAGCATGAAAAGCTTGCCCCTTAGGTCCCTTTTAATATCCAATAAACCTCCAATAAACCACAATCACTGTTTGGTCAGACATCCCATGGGATAATCAACACAATTATGTCCTGTGCTAAGGGGCAAAGAACTGAAAATGTATTGCTGGAAAAGCGCAGCAGGTCAGGCAGCATCCAAGGAGCAGGAGAATCGACGTTTCGGGCATAAGCCTGAAGAAGGGCTTATGCCTGAAACGTCGATTCTCGATTTTGTTGATGACGTTTGTTTTGCATGCTGTGTGGTTCATTAGCTACTGTTTAAGTGTGTTGTTGGGTTTGTGGGCTATCATGCTGCCAACAGGTCTGAGTAGGCTGGCAGTCATTTCAGAGATGTCTTTGATGCAGGGTAAAGTGCCTAAGGCTTCTGGGCCTGTTTTGTCTGTTTGTTTGGGTTTGTTGCTGAGAAATCGGCGGAATGTGTTTATTGGGTACCTGTTCTTCTTGAATACACTATATAGGTGGTTTTCTTCTGCTCTTTGAAGCTCTACAATGCTGCAGTGTTTGGTAGCTCATTGAAATGCTGTCCTAATGCAGCTTTGTTTGTGGGTTCAAGGTTTGGGAGAAGATTTGTAGCTCGGGTGCTCGTTGTTGTGGTTCTGTTCTCCGAGCTGGGAACTTATCTTGCAAACGTTTCGTCCCCTGTCTAGGTGACATCCTCAGTGCTTGGGAGCCTCCTGTGAAGCGCATCTGTGCTGTTTCCTCCGGCATTTATAGTGGCCTGTCTCTGCCGCTTCCGGCTGTCAGTTCTAGCTGTCCGCTGTAGTGGCCGGTATATTGGGTCCAGGTCGATGTGTTTGTTGATAGAGTCTGTGGATGAGTGCCAGGACTCTAGGAATGCCCTGGCTGTTCTCTGTTTGGCTTGCCCTATAATGGTAGGGCATTATAGGGCAAGCCAAACAGAGAACAGCCAGGGCATTCATAGAGGCATGGCACTCATCCACAGACTCTATCAACAAACACATCGACCTGGACCCAATATACCAGCCACTACAGCGGACAGCTTGAACTGACAACTGGAAATGCCGGAGGAAACAGCACAGAAGCGCTTCACGGGAGGCTCCCAAGCACTGAGGATGTCACCTTGACAGGGGACGAAACATTTGCAAGACAAATTTGTTTGTGGGTCTTGGGATGATTGCTTCTGTAGTTCAGTATTTGGTCCGTATGTGTTGTTTTCCTGTGGATGCTCATTTGAAGGTCTCTATTGGCTGTCCGCTCTACTGTGACATCTAGAAATGGCAGGTTATTGTTGTTTTCCTCCTCCTTTATGAATTTTATGCCAGTAAGGATACTATTGATGATCTTGAAGGTTTCCTCTAAATTGTTTTGTTTAGTGATCACAAGGTGCCATCCACGCAGCGGACTCAAAGTGTGGCTTGGATGGTTGGGAGAGTTGTTTGTTTGAGTCTCTGCATTACTGCTTCTGCGAGGAATCCTGATATCGGTGATCCCATGGATATTCCATTGATTTGCTTAAGGGTCCTGCTATTGAAAGTGAAGTGGGTGGTGAGGCATAGTTCCATCAGCTTGATGATGTTGTCCTTGTTGATGAATTTGGTGGTGTTTGGTGTATGTGTCTTTGGTTTTTCTAATAGCGTAGTCAGTGTTTCTTTGGCCAGGTTGATGTTGATGGATGGGAACAGGGCTGTTACGTCAAAGGAGACCATTATTTCATCCATCTATTTCTTGGTGTCTTTAATGAGGTTCAGGAGTTCTTAGGTGCAGTGGTAGGAGTACTCTACTAAGTGCTTTAGACTCTTGTGGAGTTCCTTGGCTAGTCTGTATGTTGGTGTTCCTGGTAGTGAGACTGTGGGTCTGAGGGGGACTCCTGGTTTGTGAACTTTGGGTAGTCCATAGAAGCATGCTGTGCTGGATCTGTCTGGTTTCATTTTTTGGAAGTCTGTTTTGTTTAATTCTCCTAATTTCTTAAGTTTTCTGAGTAAGGCTATGATTCAGTTCTCCAGTTGAAACCCTCCAACCCTGGCAAACATCCTTGTAATCTTTTCTGAACCCTTTCTGCACTCCAAGCAACACTCATCAGGACCTTACCATTAAGTGTATAAGTCCTGCCCTGACTTACTTTTCCAAAATGCAGCACCTCACATTTATCTAAATTACATTCCATCTGCCACTCCTTGGCCTATTGGTCTATCTGATCAGGATCCCATTGTACTCTGAAGGTGCAGTGTATAGTAAAGAAATTTACCTCAAATTTTGGTATCATCTGAAAACGTGCTAATTATACCTCCTGAGTTCACATCCAAATCAATTATGTAAATGATGAAAAGCAGTGGACTCAGCTCCGATATTTGTGGCACACCACTGGTCCAGGCCTCCAGTCTGCAAAAGCAACCCTCCATCACCACCCTGTGTCTTCTGCCTTCGAGCCAGTTCTGTATCCAAATGGCTGGTTGATATGTACTACTTGACCAATACTGCCGTGTTATGATGTTTTGCAGGAGAATAAAAGGATTAGGTTAAAGATAATCTTTTTTTATCGAGGTAGAACTTAATTTACTTTGTCCCTACAATGCTGGGTGGATGCCAGGGGTATAGAAACACTAGAATACATTGAATAAGAAGGAGGCAATGCAATGGATCGGTCTTGAACATTGCAGCCAAGATATTATCAGAACCTGTAGTCTTCGATTCATCAATGCTCCCAGCCACAACTTGCTGTCAGTTGGCGTGAACTGAATTGATTATCACAACAGGTTCATGTTTTGTATCTCTGTAACTCCTTGAACATGAACCGTTCACTCAGAATCTTAGAATCCTTACAGTGTGGGAAAAGGCCCTTCGGCCCAACAAGTCTACACTGATCCTCCAAACCCATATCCCATTACCCTACATTTACCATTGACTAATACACTTAAGCTACACATCCCTGAACACTATGGGCAATTTAACATGGCCAATTCACCTACCCTGCACATCTTTGGATTGGGGACAAAACCAGAGCACCCAGAGGGAACCCACGCAGACACAGGGAAGATGTGCAAACTCCACACAGACAGTCACCCGAGGCTGGAATCAAACCCAAGTCCCTGGCACTGTGAGGCTGCAGCACTAACCAGTTGTTGCTTTGAACTATGTTAACATCTTTAAAGGTGCAGCACCATACAGTTAAAACTGGCAGAGAATCATGTGAAAGCAATGTGCTATCCAACTCTAATCCATGCTGTGCCTGATGGTTCACATTCTAATTCACCACATTTGATATCTTTGGCCCAAAAGCACACTCTTCTCTGCTGCAGCTTCTTGCTGAGTTTCTCCACTGACTGTAACCCTGTTACCATTTGACTGACAGTTCCACAAACTTTCATATTATCTGGCCACACTTCTTAAAGTCTTCATTCTTGCAGCAGTGCATGGACTGATCCCCTAAATTTCACTGATCCCATGCTTTTCTTTGACAACCATATTCTGCTTCTTGAATTCTTCCAGGAGAATTTCTTAGCATCCTGTTCAAGTCTCATTAGCTTTTTATCCTTGGTTCCTTTCTTGTTCCTAAACAGGTTGTTTCTCAAATTTGTTGGTTTTGTACATGTTGATACTAATTGGCTTTGACTATTCGGGTCTTTTATTCATTTAATCCTTGGTCAGTTTCCATTCACAGATTAGAAACCCTTGTCTCTGATCCCTGCCTTTTTGAAATTAGTATAGTTTTAGCAGTGAACCCTGATTAATATCAATTGGTTTTACAGTTTGACCATTCCATCTGTTAATCCTTGCAATAAGACAGCAGAAGGTGGTCATGCCGTCCCTTAACTCCGCTTTGCCATTCAATGAAATCATGACTGTTTTGATATAATGCTTACTGATTCCCTTAAAAATTGCTCAGTATTGAATGTCCTTATACAGCCGATACAGTCCTCTGTGATAAATAATTCCATAGATTCATTACGCTCAGAGAAGAAATTCTACCTCATCTGTCTTAGATAGCTGAGAGATTATTCAGAGATTATGCCCTCTGCTCCTGCAAGAGGAACCAATCTTTCTGCATTGACCCTGACAAGTCCTCTGGGAATCTCGGATGTCTCAAGAAGGTTGTATCTCATGTGGAAAGGTCCTGACCTGTACCAAACTGTTTCTCTCCACAGATACTGTCTGATCACATGTGCTTTCCTGGCATTTTGTGTTTTTAATTTCAGATTTCCAGCATTGGCAACATTTTGCCTTTCTCTCAGGACATCAGGCTCAGCGGTTTGCACTGCTGCCTCACAGTGCCAGGGATCCAGGTTCAATTCCAGCCTTGGGTGACAGTCTGTGTGGAGTTTGTACTGTCTCCCAATGTTCAGCATGGGTTTCCGTCTTGTGTTCCAGTGTCCTCACACAGTCCAAAAATGTCCCGTTAGGTGGATTAAACATAGCAAATGTGTGATTACAGTGTAGGGTAGGGAGCGGGGTCTGAGGAGAAAGCTCTTGGGAGGGTCAGCACACACTCAATGGGCCAAATGGTCTTTCTCCACATTGTAGGGATTCTATGATCAGGAGTTTTTCCAGGTGGCATCCCCATCTTGCCCATTTTCAGCTGTTCCTTCAACAATCTTCCATTTAACATATAAAGTCACAGCGATGTTCATGAGCAATTTTACATCATTCAGCTCCATTCCCAATTCCTTCCAGAATAATGCAGCTCACAAGGCTCCTACAGCACGACCTGTACAACATAGTGTGGCAGGTAGTACTTACTAATGAAGAAATCACCATTTCCAACAAGAAAATATTCAACCGCCTGATTATTACAAATGTGGATTTGAGAATGTGGCAGAGACTAGATACTGAGTGACTGTCAAATTCTATCCACCATTTATAAATTAGAAGGTAGATGCAGGTGATGGAAGTTTCCTTCCACAAACAGACATCGATATCTGATCAATTGTTTACTCTTAAGCGAAAACTAAGATTTCTGTTAAGTAGAAGTACTGGGAGTGAGAGTACTTCTGTCTCTCAGTACTCCAGATACAGGACGATCCGAAGACAAGAACCTACAGCTGCCTGGTTCTGAGATAAGAAGTGTTGTTTAGTAAATCTTAACTGGGAGTTTTATTGGACTAGTATTATAGAAGGGAAGGTAGAATGTAGGTTAGAGAAAGAAATTGTAAATAGTAGTTAATTATTCTCTGTTATACTTTAAGAAATAAAGCCATTAATTTTATTTTAAATATTCCTTGGCCATTCGAATTTTTCCAGATTACTGCACAGGATCAATCTTTTCTGTGTTGCTGGTTTTAAATTAAGCAGGAGGGTTTACCCCGTGTCATAACCAGGGTTACCGTAGAAATCGCCCTAGTTCTATTTCCATATGGCTGCTCTCTCATAGAGAGAGAGAGAGAGAGAAAGAGAGAGAGAGTCAACTGATGGTGAGCTTAACCTAAGGATCACTTCTCCTCTTTACATCTCACACCAGCCGTCCAGCCAACTGTGCTAACTGACTCCCTGTGGCAATGGTGGCTGGACAACTGGTTAATGATTTAGAGTGACACCGACAGCACAGGTTCAATCCCCACACACCAGCTGAGATCACCATGAAGGTCCCATCTTCTCAACCTCACCCCTCCCCTGGGACATGGTGACACTCAGGTTAAACTCACGATCAGTCATGTCTCGCTAATGGGAGAGCAGCCTGTGGTTCACTATGACTATGGGGGCATGGAAGGAATATATCTCCAAGGCACGATACTGAGTGGTTTGGAAGGGAACATGTAGGTAGTGGTGTTCTCATGCATCTACTGCCTTTGTCTTTAGGAAGGTATGGTCGTACATTTGGAAGATGCTGTCTAAGGAGCATTGGTGAATTTCTGGAGCATATCTAGTTGATGATACATAAGGCTGCTACAGAAGATTGGTGTTGGATTCACTGCATGTTTGTAGATACGGTGCCAATCAAACTGGCTACTTTTTCCTAAAAAAGCAAGAGCTGGAGAAATTCAGCAGGTCTGGTAGTATATGTTAAGAGAGAAAGAGAATTAATGTTTCTAGTCCTACATGACTCCTCCTCAGTCCTGTTCTGAAGAGGAGTTATATTGGAATCAAAAGGTTAATTCTGTATTTCTCTCCACCAATGCTGCCAGGCTTGTTGACTTTCTCCAGCACTTTCCAGTTTTATTTCAGGCTTCAAGTGTCTACAGCATTATGTTTTTATCATGGTGATGTCCAATTTCTTGACTGTTGTTGGAGATACATTTCATCCAGTCAAATAGGGTGTATTCTATCATATTCCTGATGTGTGCCTTGTAGATAGCAGAGAGGCGTTTGGTGTCATGAACTGCATCACTCACGGCAGTATTTTTGATCTCTGACCTGCCCTTCTATCCACGTGAGCAGGACTTATCTCATGAGTCCAGTTCATTTTCAGCTCAATGGTAACTCCGATACTGTTGATTGTTGGGGATTCAGCAACAGCAAAGACTTAAGTGTCCAGAAGCATTATTTAGGTGATCTCTTATTGAAGGTGGTAATTGCTTCCCATTTGTACAGCGTGAATGTTAATTGCCAATTGTCAGCCCAGGCTGGAATTTTCAGGGGTCTTGTGACAGAGTGACATGGAGTGCTTCAGTATATGAGGATGTATGAATGATTTGAACATTGTGCAAGTATTAGCGAACCCTCTGATTTATGGCATTCTGATTGAGAGAAGGTCAGTTATACAGTCACTAAAGATAGTTAGGGCTAGGACACAATCTTGAGGACCTCCTGCTGTGAGGTCTTGGAGCTTAGATGGCTGACCTCCATAAACCACACCAATTTCTGTGGGTCTGGAGTCACATATAGTCCAGACCAGGTAAAGACAATAGTTATCTTTCCTTAAAGGATACTAATGAACCAGGTGCATTTTCTTTGACAACTGACATTAGTTTCATGGTTGACATTAGAGTTATAATCCACATACTTATGAAATTGAAGTTTTGTCATGCTGGGATTTGACCTAATTCCATGATCGTAGCTTTGAAGTATCTGAATATGAGCTAATTCAATGGCTGGCTTCCTGGCTGAGTTGGAACTCAACTTGATTTTTTTTTAGATTGGATTACTTACAGTGTGGAAACAGGCTCTTCGGCCCAACAAGTCCACACCGACCCGCTGAAGCGCAACACACCCAGACCCATTCCCCAACACTTACCCCTTGACCTAACACTATGGGCAATTTAGCATGGCCAATTCACCTAACCTGCACATTTTTGGACTGTGGGAGGAAACCGGAGCACCCAGAGGAAACCCACGCAGACACAGGGAGAATGTGCAAACTCCACAGAGACAGTCGCCTGACGCGGGAATTGAACCCGAGTCTCTGGCGCTGTGAGGCAGCAGTGCTAACCACTGTTCCAATTACCCAATAAAGTTTTAAGACTTTTTTTTACCATTTAGTGATAAGTTAATTTGTTTCTATTTGATCCCGAAAAGTGGAAATACGACAGAATAAGTGATAGTGGTCAACTACATGAATTTGTCTTGACTATGACCAATTGTGAGAATATACAGTTTGTATCAGGGCAAGAGATGTTTGTGTATTTGCTCAGTGGGAGTTATAATGGAACAATGGATGATTAGAGGGAATTATTTTACCATACAGAGGGAGGTATTGAGTAGAAAGGTAAAAGAATAATTTAGCCGTGTGTGAGGTAAATGTGGTGTGTGTGTGTGTGTGTGCATGTGCACACATGTGTACGTGTCTTTCTGTGTCTCTGTGTGAAATACCTAAGAAATTCTTCTGCATGAATAAGAACTCTTTCTTCCCCTTAGTCTTAAAGGACTTTGGAATTTGAAACCCAGGGTCCTAAGAACACATGTTGCCCCCACCTCAGTAAGGATGGGAACAGCATTGGGAAGGAAACATGCAAAATGCAAAACAACAATCTCACTCTCAGTCTCTCTTCAGCAGATTTATATATGATGAGAACAGTTATTGAAGACTGGGGAGCTTCAAAGTACACAAATCCTGAGGTCTGGAAGAATTGTAACCAAGGAGACAAGGGAAGAAATTACAGGGACTCTGACCCAAATGTTTTATTCCTCTCCGGCCACAGGGGAAGTGTCATAGAACTGGAGGACAGCTGATGTGTTTTCACTTTTTGAGAAATGTGGTGGAGGTAGACCAGGAATAACAAACTAGTGAGTGTCCATCAATGTTAGAGAAATTATTGGAGAAAACTCCAAAAGAAAGGATTAATCTCCAATTGAAGAAACAAGGTTTGATCATGGACAGTCAGCATGGCTTTGTCAGATGGAGGTCATGCCTAACAAATCTGGTGGAGTTTTTGAGGAGGTGACCATGTCTGTGGATGTGGCTAGGACAATTGAAGTAGTTTACATGGGTTTTACCAAAGTCTTTGACAAGGTCCAACATGGGGGATTGAGAATGAAGGTAAAAGCATATGGCAGCTGGAGTAACTTGGCAAGTTGGTTGGGAAATTGGCTCAGTCAGAGGGGGCAGCAAATATTGTCAGAAGGCTGTTTGTGTAATTAGAGGCTTATGTACAGTGTGCATCACAGACATCAGTGCTGAATCCCTTATTGTTTGTCATCTTCATAAATAATATAGACCAGTCAGATGGGCAGATCAGTGGCAGATGCAATTTAACTCTGACAAATGTGAGATGATGCACTTTAGTAGAAGTCACAACATAACGCAATGAGTGGTGGGACACCAGAAAGCTCAGAGAAACAGAAGGACCTTGAGGTGCTTGTTAACAGATCCCCAAAGGCAACAACACAGGGTAATAGGATAGTTTAGGCATACAAGATATGTGTCTTTACCAGTCCAGGCATAGATAAAGTCATAGAGATTCTCAGCATGGCCCAAATTGCTCTGCCACCCAGTTTTCACAATTAAACTAGTCCCATTTGCCTGGGTTTGGTCCATATCCTTCCATACCTATCCCATTCATGTACCTATTTAAATGTTTCTTAGGACGGCACGGTGGCTCGGTGGTTAGCACTGCTGCCTCAGAGCGCCAGGGACCCGGTTTCAATTCCCATCTCGGGCAACTGTCTGTGTGGAGTTTGCACATTCTCCCTGTGTCTGTGTGGGTTTCCTCTGGGTGCTCTGGTTTCCTCCCACAGTCCAAAGATGCGCAGGTTAGGTGAATTGGCCATGCTAAATTGTCCATAGGGTGTAGGGGAATGGGTCTGGGTGGGCAACAAGTGTGGACTTGTTGGGCTGAAGGGCCTGTTTCCACACTGTAGGGAACCTCATCTAATCAAATCACAAAATTGTACTTGTGTCTGTCAATACCTCTAACAGCCTGTTACAAGCACTCACCACCGTCTGTCTGAACAAAGTGTCCCTCTGAATCCTTTTGTATCTCTCCACTCTCACCTTAACCTATGCCCTCTAATTTTTGACTCTCCTATACTGGTGAAAATCTGTTAGCTATCTATCTTATATGTATCTCACAAGATTTAATAGACCTCAATAAGGTTGCCTCTCAGTCTCCTACGTTACCGGGGAAAAAAAGTCCCAATCTATTTAACCTGGTCTTATAGCTCAAAACTTCCAGTCCAGGTAGCATCCTAGTAAGTGAAGGGCCAGTACTGAGGTGTAGCTGAAAGGCAGGAGGTTTAGAGGGAACATGACATCCGGAGTATAGCAGGGGCCCACAGTGCATTGCCCAGGAGGGTAACTGAGGAGGAAATCCTCAAAACCTTTAAAAGGTACTTGAATGAGCACTTGAAATGTCATAACATTCAAGACTGTGTACTAAGTGCGGGGGAGTGGGACTTGTGCAGCTTTTCATGTAATTTTTGGAGGGACAATCTTTGTGGATCGCTGGGTCACTTCTGTCCTGTATGGTGCTATCATTCTATAATTTTGAAGTTAAGGTTCTGATTTCTTTTTGTCTTTGTTTTGAGAAATTATTACCAAGTGTAAGTTCCAGTTATTGTGGTGGTCAGTATTAGTTTCAGCTTCGATATTCAAGTGCTGAATCAGACAGACTTTCCCAAACGAATTGTGGAACTGAATTAACAAGGAAAACAGTGGTATAACAGTGTGCAGTAGAACAGCTGTCAAGGTACAACATGAGGTATTGAATAATTGAATATCCTCAGTAAAATAAAAGTCATCACAGGAAAGTATATCAAAAGATATTCAGATGTTGATGTGACCATTAGTGTATGAAACACTGCAAGCAATCTTGTTTGATGACAAGTTGCAAGGAGCAGTTGTGACCAAATAAGATTAGATTCATCCAGTCTTTGGAGTATTCAAATGTAGACTTAAATTTCAATGACATTACATCATCAAAATAAACCTGTTGTCGTAATCTCTTTGTTTAAAATGATAATAAAAGGTGAATGTGTAATCATATTTTCCCAGGAGGGACACAACAAAATATAAAATGAATCACAAAATATAAAACGATGTCTCTGGATATGTCTCATCTCTAATTTTGAGACAATTCGGACAGATGCCAGCAGCAGGAAGGGAGAGGTTGTTTCACAAACAACAAAATGTATTTTCCAAACATAATGATCTCAAAAATATACGACACCATCCTTGTCATTGTTGGTGTACCTGGTAAGTCTTGGAACAACTTAAGTTACATAAGTCGATATTTCCGATCTGCATTTACTGATGATGTAATTTCCATTGAGCAAGGCAAATCCCAATGCCAGATGAAAGTGCTCTCACTTACAGAGTTTAAAGTGAATTGGTTGTTGATTCGGAAGTTTCTCAGTAACATGTAGCAGTGTCTGTTTCTCTATACTGTACAGAATGGGCTTACACTGAGGCTTCAGTGATGAAGTTTGGCTGAGCACCGGCCCCAGCTTGTCTAGAAAGGGTTTAGCAAGACCATTCTCTCTCCGTGGTCACTTAAAGCCTGCTCTCAGTCAGCTGGATTAGATTAGGTTCCCTGTGACATGGTGGCTCAGTGGTTAGCATTGCTGCCTCACAGCACCAGTGACCTGGGTTCAATTCCTGCCTCTGGTGATTGTCTGCATGGAGTTTGCATGTTCTCCCTGTGTCTGTGTGGGTTTCCTCCCACAACCTAAACATGGTGTTGGTCAAGTGAATTGCCCATGTTCAATTGCGTACAGTGTTAGGTCCATTAATTAGTGTCAATGTGGACCTTTGGGGCCAAATGTTTCCACCCTGGAGAAAATCTAATCATGATAAGGGTGGATCAGCCTAGATGGCTTTGACCACCTTGAGTTTTTGTCAGTCAGTGGATGCCTGGGGTTATGATATTTGTGAGGACAGATCATTGGGAAGGTTATTGAACACAAGGCTCCATCTACAATGTATATTGTTGAAATTATGTGAATGCCATGTGAGGTGTGCCATTTGTAAAATGATACACAGTGCTGTGGTGCAGAGCTGAGGGCTGGAGTTTCAGATGCCTCAGAGAATCAAATTGCCCAACAGGATGTTTTCTATCTTGCCTTTTCGTGCTTTATCCTTTGATGTTCCTCAAATGATAATGTGAAGGTCCTCCAATTTGCGTTGATTTGGGATTATTATTTAGACTTTAGCTGTCAGTTTAAACATGTAATTGCTATCATTATTATTCACATTATTGTTATAACATTATTATTGTGACTATTTTGTCAGGACTGATGTTTTAGAGACTAAAACCCCTGGATATATTTTTAGATGGATTCACCTTGAGTCTAGAGTGTTACACCATGTACTGCAGTACTCCATCAACTTTGTGAAACCTCGGTCATTGTACCTGGCTCAGAACGGTGGAGATTGGGTGGTACAACATAATTTTTTGTGGATGAAAGACATTTTGGTTTGGGGTGACTGAGTGCAATTTCGGATATTTGATATAGTTGTGCTGCTCCGAGGCTCCAATCAGGATCAAGAACATCCGGCCATATGGAGTGAAAGTCAGCCCTGCTACTGTGACACCCAACTGACCTGATGTTCAGTATTGAGGGACTTGCTGCGTTAGATACTGTATCAGGATCACCAATTGAATCATAGTCCATCAACAGCACACTGCTGAACGGATATGAAAATAAACTATTGGAGATGATTCTTAGGGATAGGGTTTACATGCATTTCGAAATGCAGGGCCTAATTAGGGACAGTCCGCATGGCATTATGCAAGGCAGGTCATGTCTTACGAACTTGATTAAATCTTTTGAAGAAGTGACAAAGGTAATCGATGAGGGTAGAGCAGTGGATGTTGTCTGCATGGATTTCAGTAAAGGTGCCCGATATGGTCCCTCATGGTGGGCTCATCCTGAAGATTACACGACATGGGATCCATGGTGAAGTGGCAGCTTCGATTCCCATAGAAAGCAGAGGACAGTGAGGAAAGGTGTTTTTCTGGCTGGAGGTTCGTGACCCGTGGTGTTCCTCAAGGTTCCAGAATGGGACCTCTGCCCGTTGTTTATTTGCAGATGATAGAACGATCAGCGAAGTTGTGGATAAGGTTGTCAAAGATACAGTGGAGATCAGTTGCCAATAGGGGTGGAAAGGTGGCAGATGGAGTTTAATCTGGGTAAGTATGAGGCGCTGCACTTTAGGAGATTGAAAGTTAGGGAAAAGATATATAGTTAATGGCAGAATCCTGAACAGCATTGATGTACAGTTATCTTGGTGCTCAAGTCCATAGCCCCCTGCAAGTGACCATGCAAGTAAATAGGGTAGCAAAGAAGATGTATGGTCAGCTTGCACTCAATTTATCAGCCAATAAAGGCAAGAGTCAAGATGTCATGTTTCAGCTTTATAAAGACTGTTCCTGTGCTGTACAGTTCGATGTTCTGTGTTCTCATGTGAATCATCTGTCGACCCTGATTTACATGATGCTCTTTGTCTCATGGTGTGGGACATCATTGCACCGATTGGCACATAGGATGTCTGTCCAAACAGTAATTGTGGTTTATACCATCGAGACAGATTTGCATAGACTTATCAGTTCCTACAGTTATATGGTGAGATGTTACATCAATGCTATTCAAGATCTTGCTGATCAATTTGAGCCAATCTGCTCTTAGAAATGTTGTCATATTTTCTTCCCATTCTGAATGGTTGGAAAGCTGAGGTGAGTAGGAATGACTGCTCACCTGTATTCACTTTGTGGGAAGTTACTCATGTCTTAACCCTGGCCATTCAGGGAACTGACCCCACACAGGGCAGTTCAGTGCATTCAGACCCTTCTGGTTGGATAAAAGTTTCCATGTTGATTGAATCTCTATATCAATATGAGGTGGTTTATTGGAGATCACACGTCGGTGCTGAGTAATCTCAGACTGTTTAGTGGCTATCGAGGAATCAAATTTAAATTGGGAGTGGATGAGAGATAGTATGGAAGGGTCTTGCTGATGCCAGCTAGCACTTGGAAGTTTATAAATGTGTGCAGTAACAGTAACACCAAGCTGAATGTTCCCACAGTACATTGTAAATGTCAAGGCTGCTTTATCAACACTGCTGCCTGGGGCATGTCTGGAACAGTGTGTTTTACATCAGGGGAGTAATACAGTGGGTCAAACTCTTTCATGCAATAATGACACCATTCTTCAATTCCATAATGATTCACTTGAAGGAAAATAGAGTGTTCGATATATTGTGTCACCAGAGTCAGACCAGACCACAGGGCTCTCATTAGAGAGAAGAGGCTGCTGGTGATTTAACTTGAGGGCCACCAGACCTCAGATGAAGGAAGAGGTTGAGAAGGAGAGTCCTTCATGGTAACCTCAAGCCAGTGATGAGAATTGAGCTGATGCTGTTAGCATCATACTGCTCTGCAAACCAACAACCCAACTGAGCTCAACCCATTCCCATGGAATATTGGATGACAAGATATTAAACAAATTTCATTTGACAGCCAAGGGAACGATGTCAGATTCAGAGAACATGTGTTGCTGCTATAATGCCAGAGGTTAGTACAATACAGAAGACTGAATGTTCTGGGGTACAAGCATTCTGTGATAGGCTCTCTTCAAGTATTTATTTCTTCTCTTCAAGTTCAGTGTTTACCTCCCCAGAGGAGCCACCTCTCAGATGTGGGGTACTCTCTGAATGCTGATCCATGACGAATACATTTAACCCTCGACTTACTGGCTACTGAACTGGGCAGAACAAATTCCTAAGGTATGATATCAATGTACACATTTTACATTTTCAAACTTACCCTGTGGTGTAATTCGTCAACTGAGAACAACAAAAAAAAGGTTTTATTGCCCACAGGCGCTCTTCATTGCCACTGATTTACTGGATTGATGTGCGATACTGAGTCAAGTCTCCAGAAATCACTCTGAATGAAGGCATTAATGATCATGGAACTGAACTGTATTGGGATCACAAACATCAGGCTGGACCCTCTGATTGCAATGGTGTCTTGTTGTTGGGAGAATCCATCACTGTAGAGCTGAATTGCAGAGCTGATTTCCAGAAATGTGGTGACAGTGATTACCTTTGACATCAAGACCCGTCAAGTGCAGCATCAGGAATCCAGGCAAAACTGGAATGAATGGGGTATCAGGAAGCAAACTCCGATGGATGGAGTCAAAACTGGCACAGAGTGGTTCTTAGAAGTCAGTCTTCTCATCTCCTGGTCATTTCTGCAGCAGTTCCTCAGAGTAGTGCTCTAGGCCCAACCATCTTCGGCTGCTTCATCAATGACGTGCCCTCCGTCAGAAAGTCAAAAGTGGGGATGTTTGCCGATAATTGTACAATGTTCAGCACCATTCGCAACTCATCTGATACTGAAGAAATCAATGTTTGAAGGGAGCAAGATCTCAACAATATCATGGAATTGTAGAATCCCTACTCTGCAGACAGAGGCCATTCAGCCCATTGGGTCAGCACCAACCCTCCGAAGATCATCCCACACCACCATCCTACTGGCATAATTCTGCATTGACCTACCAAGCCTGCACAGCTTTGGACTGTGAGATGAAACCATTGAAACCAAAACCACACATACAGGTAAACTCCATGCAGACGGTCCTTCAAGGCTAGAACCTAAACTTGGGCGCCTGGTGCCGTGAGGCAGCATTGATTACCACTGTGCTGCCAGATATGCTGGGTGTCTGGGCTTGGGCTGAAAAATGGCAGATAAGATTCACACCATACAAATGCAAGGCAACGACTATCTGTGATAAGAGATGACCTTCCCTCCACACCTTGACATTCAATGGTGTTTACATCAGTGAATCTCCCATTATCAATATTGGCCAGAAATTCAACTGGCCTCACCCCATCAATACAGTGGCTGGGACAGCAGGACAGAGGCTCAGAATACTGTAGCAAACAAATCATCTCCTGACTCCCCAAAACCTGTCCACCACCTGCAAGGCACAAGTTAGGGGCATGACGGAATACTCCCCAATTGCTTGGATGAGTGAAACTTCAACAAAACTGATGGATCTTGACGACATCCTAAACAAAGCAGTGCATTTGATTAGCACTACATCCACAAACAGCCACTATCTTCACCACTGACAGCAGTGTGTTCAGTCTACAGGATACGTGCAGAAATTCACTAAAAGTCCTGAAACAGCACTGTCCAAAACTATGATTAGTACCATCTAGAAGAACAAGGACAGTGGATACTTGGGAACACCACAACCTGAAAGTTTCTCTCCAAGCCAATCTCCATCTTGACTTGGAAATATATCACCATGTCTTCAATGTCAAACTAGGTCAAAATCCTGGAATCCATTCACTTATGGCATTGTAGGGCAATCTACAGCACATGGACTGCAGCAGTTCAAGGACGCAGCTCACATCACCTCTCAAGGGCAACTGAGGTTGACTAATAAATGCTGGCCAGCCAACGATTCTATGTGTCAGTAAACAAAAAGAATTGGTCATGAGGAATTTGTGACCCAGTGTTCGCGCTTCCTGTGGGTATCTGTAAAAGCAGCACTGTAGTCAATGTGTACCATGAATAGGAAAATGCCCTCAATCACTAATATCTTTCATTGTAAAACTGTTTTGCATGTGAGTCAATGGCCTGAAGGGAACTTCTAATTCCAGTGACATTGTGATTCAGTTAGCATCTTTCAATTAGAATTTTACTGAGTGTGGGTTCCTAGCTAAAGGGGAACAACTTACCCCAGTGTTCAGGTGTCACTGGGAGCATCTCTCAAAGCAAAATTATACTGAGTGTGGGTAACTAACTGGAGGGGAACAACTTAGCCAGTGGCCTAGCATAAGTAGGAGTATCTCTGACATGCCTTTCCCATTACGAAGTGTTCGAATGCTCAATGAATATTCTAACAAAACAAACTCTAGTTGTCATCACCCTTATTCATGGAAATCCCATCTCCATATCTTGCATCGCTAAATCTTTTTAAAGTTTTGTACCCCAACTTTAGCTGTACTCGTCTTTCAAGAAACAGAGGCATACTTCTTTTTGGATGTGGTACTGTATGGAGTATTCCATCGCATTCCTGACTTGTGCCTTCTAGCTGGTGGACAGACTTTGAGGAGTCAAAAGTGAAGATGTAGTGCATTTGGATTTCAAAGGTTTTTTTTTAAGTGCTGCATGGAAGGTTAATGCTCAAGACAGGAGCTCACAGTGTTGAGTGTAATGTATTAGAATGGATTGAGACTGGATTAACACACAGAAGATGGAGAGTTGAGATTAATAGACATTTTGTTGGAAAGATGTAATTTGTGAAATGCCATCAGAACCTGTCCCAGCATCTCAATTCCTTGCTATCTACGTTCATGACTTGAAGAAGGAAATAGAGTATAATGTATTCAAATTTACTGATGATATTTAAATAGCTGTGGTGGGGGGGGGGGGTACATTCTGGTAAGAACATAAGGAATCTGCAAGGGGATGTAGATACATGGAGTGAATGGGCAAAAACTTGGAAGCTGGAGCTTTAATGCTGGAAAGTGTAAGGTCAAACACTTTGCTTGGCAGAATCAAAAAGCAAACAATTATAAATGGAGGAAGATTTCAAAAAGGTCAGCAAAGTGAGATTTGTGTGCAAAACAAAAGGTTAGCATGCATGTTCATCAAGTAATTCAGGATACAAATGGAATTTGGGCTTTGTTACCATGGGTTTGAAGTGTAAATATAGGGAAGTCTTATTACAACTGTACAGATTGTTGAGACTGCACCTTTAGTACTGTGTATGATTCTGGTTTCCATATTTATGAAAGGAGATACTGGTGTTGGAGGCAGTTCAAAAGATTCACTGGACTGATTCCTGATGACTTAGGAAAAATGATAACCAGATTAGGTCTTTACTCATTAGCATTTTGATCTTATTGAAATATACATAATTCTGAGGGGGTTTGACAGGGTCGATGTTGAGATGATGTTTCCACTTCTGTAGGAGTCTTGAACGAGGGAACATAGTTGCAGAAGAAGGAGACCCTTACAGTCAGTTCCGCGATAATGTGGTAATTCCATTCTTGTGCAATCCCGTGTTATAAGAAAATGGAGTAATAAGAGCACCATTTGAACTAATGGGGCTGGAATAGTATTATAACTAAGACACACCTTAACATTATGCACTTTAGAAACAGTGTCTTCAATTTGTCAATTGCATTATAGCGAAACACATTGTAACAGAACAACCTGTACATGAAATATTGAAAAGTATGACTGATTAATTTTACCTTCACCATAACGAGTTATTTCTGCCTGCCCTTGGTATACATGTTATTAAGACAGCTCACAAGTCCCACTTCCAGAATTGGGAGTATTTCAATCCCTTTAGTGTGATAATGACAAACATTCTGACTTTTCCTGGGCATTCAAACTGTGTCAAACATTGACCTGTTTTTTCCCTCAGCCTTTGACCTTCTATATTCTAGTGTGACAAACTCAGGATCGTTTGACTTGGATTTACAGAGGTATTAATTGTATTTATCTCAATCAGATGCTTCTCTTTTTACAGTTAAATTTTAATTACTGACAACAAATGCTCAGCTCTTATTGTCAACACATATTCACAGTAAGGACTCCTTGAAAAACTGAACTCACCAGGATTACAACTCTCTTGCGTTTCATCCTGACCACAGATGAAGATAGTTACGGTCAATGGCGGTCAATCATCTCAGCCGTCACACATCTCTGCAGGAGTTCTTCACACTTGTACCTTGGCCTTAAAATCTGCAGCTGCCTCATCAATGCCTTTCCCTCCATTGCCATTTCCAAAGTAGAGAGGTTTGTTCATGGTTGCACAATATTCAGCACCATTTACATCTCCTTAGATAATGAAAAGATCTGTGTCGTTATACAGTGAGATAACATCTCGCTTGGTCTGGTAATTGACAAGTAACATTTGTATCCCACAAGCACCAGGGAATAGCCATCCCCAAGAAGTGAGAATCTACCAAGATGCCATTGGCTTACAGTGACATTACTGTCACTGAATGCATGGCTAACAACAACCTGGTCCAACCATTGACAAGAAAATGATCTGGTCCAGCCATGCAAGTGCTGTGGACACAAGAGTATGTCAGATATTAATTACTGCAGCAATAAGCTCCCTGTCTGTCTCTCCAATCCATGTCTACCATCCAGAAAGTATAGCTTGGGTGGGATGGATTGCTTTCCATGTGTCTCACTGAAAGCATCTCCAACAACATTTACAAAGCACCACATTGTGCAGTACAAACAGCTGATTGATCACCATGCCAATTACCACATTCCGTACTCACTCTCTTCACTAATGGCATGGAAGACCCACAATGAATACCACCCACAGATGCAAAACATTGCACTCCAAGTGTTTTTTGACAGCACCTTACAGAACCATGACCTCTAATAGCTAGAAGAACAAGAGCAGGAGTTGCATAGAAACACCATCACATGCCACTTCCCTTTCAGGATAGATTTCATTCTGACTTGAAAATACATCATTGTTCCATTACTATTACTGTCTAAAAACTATGGATCTCTGCTCCAAAATATACAGGGTTTTCCTATCCACCAGATAATGCAGGTGTTCAAAAATGCTGCTCTCCAGTACTATCTCAAAGGCAATTAGAATTGGGCAAGAATTATTGGTCCAGACACCAAAACTCACATTTTGTGAGTACATTTAAAATTAACCAATATTCCCACATCTGTAAGAAGATAGCTCTGAACCTGAGCTGTGGTTATTGTCCAAAAGAATGTCCTACATGGGAGACAGCAGGAGAAATAACCAAGGGGAAAGGAGGGAAGCTTGGTGCTGATATGTTGCTGGATTCAGGATGTCAGCTATTCCAGTGGATGGTCCATGTCAAAGCTTATTTTGTCTTGTCCAACGAAATTCCCAACTACTACTGGTCTATAAGCCAGAAGACAGATCCTTTTCCCTGTGGTCTATGGGTTTATGCATTGGTGTTCCTTACTTTAGAAAATTACACTGAATCAAATTAAGGATCTCTTATCTTCAAAACTGGGTCGATTTTGGGAGTTGCACGCTCGTGAAAATGAACATCCCATAAGGATATCCTATCATAAGATGTGGTTTTAAAAAGGGAGCAATCATCTTAGAGTCACCAGATTGTTGTAAGTCTAGTATTTGATCATGAGCACATCATCTCCCCTAACCTTTAATATTGGCCTGAATTCGGAGAGAGCCTCTGAAGCCATGCAAGGAAACAATGTTTGGGTCTACCACAACAAGCTTTAGTCCAATTCTAGTGATTTCCAAGGTGTGTGTTGGGTTACCTATGGACATGGTTAGCCCCAGCATGTGCTCTGAATCTGGGAGGAGGATCTCTGTTCACAAGGAGAGGAGCTTGTGTGAGAGAGTCTGGACATCAGGCAGGAAGCTTTGCTTCATCCCAGATAAAAAGTGTGAATTCTAAACTAGAAAGTTGCAATAACCAATGCTGCGTGGATTTGGGTGGGAGCAGTGGAGTACAGTCTCAGACAGGTCAAGGATTCCGTGCCAAATATTGAAATTCTTATGATTGTGGTAGGCACCTAAGCTGGGGTATGGTGCTTGGATTCACTTCTGAATACTTCCATGGATAAAATTGTTGGTATGTTCAATCCTGTACACGTGGGATGGACTCAAAATGTTAACATTTTTAAAAATTTCATATTGTGGAGTGCATCCACTCCCGGTCACTGTGAAGTGATTTAATATCCCATATTATAGTTCATACAGTGTGGACCTAAAATTCTAGACACAATCTGAGCTGTGGAAACTCCAAAACTGATTGCAAGAATTTTCCAATCAATGTTTGTGCTAAATATACAACATTGTTGATTTACTCATGTTGGGTGCCTTTGTGTAAATGTTGCGGTCCGACAGGAAAATCCAACCAGTCAGACTAACCTATAAAGCAGCTCAAATCAACCACTGCCAACCCGAACAAAACATTGAATATGTGACCATGTTGCTACGAATAAACTGTCGCTCATGTTCTTACCCCTGTCTTTTAAAAGTGCAAATGATTCATTTAGAGAGAGTTTGCTATTAAGGTTCATATTCTCGAGACTTAATGTGGTTTGGAACAACAAAGACCTTCTTGCCATCACTTACAATCTGAGCTCAGGCACACAGAGTAACTTCAAGTCTCTTTTTCTCCTTTCTCTCTCTTACAGTGAGTCTAGTGGTGATTGCACTCTTGGCTCGGGGCAAGTGTGGTCTTTCTACATGCACCATTCGCTATCTGGTGGCCATGGCAACATCTGATCTACTGTTCATCATTTTTGATATCGTACTTGATAGATTTGTGTCTTATTATTATCCACGCTGTTTCCTGAACATCACTCCTGTTTGCAGAGTTATCTATGTCCTGACCTGCTCAGCCATTGATTGTTCTGTCTGGTTCACTGCTGCTTTTTCTTTTGATCGATTTGTTGCCATCTGTTTTCACCAGATGAAAACTAAGTATTGCACAGAGAAAACTGCAGTGAGGGTTCTAGCAACAATTTATATTTTCTTTTCCTTAAAGAACATTCCTAACTACTTCCGATTTAAACCTGGAAGGATCATCAACAACGTTCCATGGTACTGTTTTACCACACGCGGTTATTATAATGGCCGTCGGTGGGCAAGTTTCAAATATTTTGAACAATTTTTAACACCAATGTTCCCATTCACTTTTATTCTATTTATCAATGTCCTGACTGTCAGACACATCTTCGAGGCAATTAAGGTGCGTGTGGAACTGAAAGGTCAGAGAAAAATAGAGAATGACCCAGAGCTGGAGAGCAGAAAGAAATCTGCCATTTTACTCTTTGCCATATGTGCAAGCTTCATCCTTCTCTGGTTGGGGTACATTTTATATATGTTTAGTGCTGCTAATTCTTTGAATTACACTGCTTTTCGTACATTTGAAAGAATCGCATTCATGCTGCGGAACCTGAGTTGCTGCACAAATGCTTTTATTTATGTAGTGACACAGAGAGCATTCAGAGACCAGTTAATGTATGCAGTGAAATATCCAGTTATAAAAATAATTCAATTGAGGAATAAATCCAAGTAACTGAGAGCCAACATTAGATGCAGCAGATAATGGAACGAGGAGTCCACATGAGGAATGGAATGAAAGGAGAAAGAGGTGGAGCAACATGATAACACTACTTCATTCCCTTGCAATTTACCGGTCAGCAGAACAGGTCCACAATGGACACAATTCCCTCGCCCTACTTTTGTCCCTGGAACATCTAAATAATAAGGATACCTACATCAGGCTCCTATTAATCAACTGCAGCTCCGCCTTCAACATTATAATCCCAATTGAACTAATCTCAAAACTCCGAGACCTAGGGCGTGGCTCTAAATTCTGCAACTGTATCCTCAGTTTCCTGACGCACAGACCGCAATCAGTGAAGGTAGCTAACTGCACCTCTTCTACAATAATTCTCAACACTGCGGCCCCGTAAGGATGCATCCTCAGCCCCCAAACACTCCCTATACACATGACTGATTGGCCACATTTCATACTAACATCTACAAGTTTGCTGATGACATCATGGTTGTAGGCTGCATATCAAATAATAATGAGTCAGAATATAAGAAGTCGATAGCGTGCTTGGTTTCATAGTGCAATGATAACAATTTTGTCTCAATGTCTGCAAAACAGAAGAACTGATCATTGACTTCAGGAAGCAAGACGGAGGGCAGACCCCTATCTATATCAATGGAGGGGGACGAAAGCGTCAGGTTCCAATGGATAATGGTAACCAACAATGTGTCCTGGATCTCCTGGATCACATAGTCAATAATTTGTTAACAATGTATAACTTTTGTGCCCTGAATAATACTTAATATAGTTTTCAAGAAAATTGTTATGCTGTTGCATGTATTGCTATTCAAATTTTACCTGTCTGTATTGTTCAGTTACCTGACCATCGCTGGACACATTGGTCAGTTGTATAGTATGCTGTCCTGCTCAAGCCTGTTACAATAAGCATTAAAGGAAACTCTCACCTTTCACTGCCCTCACCATTCCAAATTGTTTGTGAACACTCAGTCCAGATCGATTGGTCACTTCCAACATTTATAAATAACTTTTATGATCATAAAACCTCAAAGTAATGACCTTTTGATTCTCAATTCTTGACAAAACTGGAGATATTTTGATATAATGTGATCTGATAATAATTGCGAGATATAGCTGGGTTTGATCATTGTGAATCTGTGCAGGACTTCTACTTTTATGATTCAAGACATTGTATAATCAAAGCTGCAATTCAGCAAGTAGTACTGAGAGTGTATCAGAACGCATTCCAGATAATTTGTTCAAAGATAGTGAAAAAAGTTGCATGCTCATTAATGAGGAGCTGTTGCACTATTGGAGGATCACGACAAAGGAAATGTTGCATTGCCTCAGTCATTTAAATGAAGTGTATCATCTCTTCACTCAGACTATTCTCACTATTGCAAAAGATATCAGAAATGTTGTGGTTCTGTTCGCTGAGTTGGGAATTTGTGTTGCGAACAGAACCACAACAACGAGCACCCGAGCTACAAATCTTCTCCCAAACTTTGAAGATACCAGAAATAGCCCATGTGTCTTCTGGCCAATAATTCTTCCTCACAACAGAGCACTCAAGAAACAAAAGATGATCTGGTTCCAATGATATTACTGTTTGTGAAAGCTTAGTGTGTGTAAAGTAGCTGCTGTTTCCCTACGTTACAACAGGGACTGCCACTTCAGCTGGCTTAATAAACTTTATCTTTGTAAATCCCTTTGGAATGTACTAAACTGAGAAAATCCTTCTTTCTGAAGGAATGTGGACTGAAGGATGGACAGAAACCATGGGATTACTAAGGAGGAATTTCTGGGACGTTTTGATCAAATAACATTAACGGAATGCAGTATAGTTTAAATTCAAACTAGTGCGATATAGTCTATTGACGGGTTCCTCAGTGTCTGTGGAATTTGCCCTTTTCAGTGACAGTGGTCTTTTTATTTTTGGAAGGTTACATCCACGATGCTTTGGTTTGGAGCCTGAAGCAGCAAAAATCTCAGAGCCAAATTAAAACTGAGACTAAAAGTTCATATCCAGAGTTAAGCCTGAACCCTGTTAGGATGGATCCAGGAGCAAGCAGTCGGAGAAAAAGAGAGAAAGACAGACAGAAAGACGGAGAGAGAGGATTTGGTCTGTTACCCAAAACACCAAGCAGATTAGGACTGGTGATAGACTCGAGGAGACAGGGAGAAATCACAATGTGGGGACCTATTATAGATCAGGGCAGCACAGTGGTGAAGTGGTTAGCACTACTGCTTCATGGCGCTAGGAACTTGAATTTGATTCCACCCTCGGGTAACTGTCCGACTGGAGTTATTACATCCTCGCCAAGCCTCCAAGCGCTCTATTTCCTCCCACAAAGATGTGCAGGCTAGATAGATTGACCATGAGAACAATATGGTGATGGAGTGGGTCTGCTTGGGATGCTCTTCGGAGGATGCATGTGGACTTGATGGTCTGAATGGCCTTCTTCACACTTAATTAAAGATTAAATATGAACTGGAGTTTGGGTCTGGGAGAAGATTTGGAACACACAGTAATTTGTGCATCGATGCTCTGGGTTCAGAGCATCAAAGCTGAATCAGTTGAAGTTTGAGATGATCCACCTCATGAAGCAAATCCATGAACTTGGATGGTGAAACAGATCATAACATTGTGGGAAAGAGGAAGACACAGGTGAGCTTCAATGTTTCTTATTTTACAGAAAGAAGGTAAAAACATTCCATGGTTTATCCTGGGTCTGACTGGATGGCAATCAGAGCAGGATACATCGAGTGCACGGTGTAAGCATTTGACTGATGAAAATGAATGAAGTCGTCAAATGTCAGTCTTTATGGTGACCACTGAAAGGTCAGGGCCTCACAGGATGTCACAGGAATGACATCGGGCTGGGTGTTCATTCCAGCAGAGAGTGAACATCATGAGATTAAAAAAAAGTGTCTGAATCAATTCCACAAACACACATTCTCGTTCATCCTGGATATTACCACATTCAGCAATTCGTGGGAACAAATCTACACTGAATAAAGGGGGAGGAGTTTTCCTGAAACTGGAAAGACATCATTCTCCATGCAAATGCTGCTGTAATCTCCCTTTCATGACTGAACTGTGTCTGCAGGAAGAGGATAAAAATCACAACACCAGGTTATAGTCCAACAAATTGATTTGGAAGCACCAGCTTTCGAAATGCTGCTCCTTTATCATAACCACCTGATGAAGGTGCAGTGCTTCCAAATAAACCTGTTGGATATAAACTGGTGTTGTGTGGTTTTTAATTTTGTCCACTCCAGTCCAACACGGGCACCTCCAAGTCATGTCTGCAGGATGAGTTACAAGAGAGCGTGCGGATTTTCAAATCCACGGTCAACTCCATCCAAGTAAATAACAAATCTCAAGATTGAGGGGAAAGATATTTTTTAAAAGCTAATGAGGAATATTGAGTACTATGGCCCCATGCTGAGAATGGTTAGCATCTCCACAAGTTCTTGAGATTGGCACCCTTGGTAATGTTGGTGGAATTGAGGGCAATGATGATGTGAAGCAGGGCATTATCTCTCCACAATACCCTCCCCTCTAATCTTCACCATCAGATTCCTCTCCCACCCTAATCTCTCACAGGGAGCTCCACTTCAACCAATCCCTCTCCAACTCAATTTCTGACCCGTCTTCCTCCAAGTGACATGCATTGTCTCTGCGTTCTCCTCAAATTGTTGGCAGACCAGTTCTCTACTGAACGATTTTTACCACCCTTTTCAAAAGAACGAACATAGGTATTGGCCTAGGTCCGAGGAAAAGAGTGACATTTGAGACGGTTTCTGTCCCTCATTAAGAATCAGTTCGGTGTATCTCACCGGTTTCAATAAGCCCCAATCTTTCTCAGAATAAATCTCGAGAGCATTATTCCCCAGTAGGGTTTTGACAAATACATTAAGGACAAAAGGTTTACTAGGGAGTGAATAGGGCCCCTGAAATAACTGCAAGGCGGCCTTTGTGGAACCACAGGAAATGGGGGGGATACTAAATTAATATTTTGCATCCGTATGTACTGTGGAAAAGGATATGGAATTTAAAGACTATAGGGAAATAGATGATGACATCTTGCAAAAGGTCCAGATTACAGAGGGGGAAGTGCTGGATGCCTTGAATTGGTTAAAGGTGGATAAATCTCCAGGACCTGATCAGGTGTACCCGAGAACATTGTGGGAAGCTTGAGAAGTAATTGCTGGGCTCTTGCTGAGATATTTGTATCATCGATAGTCACAGGTGAGGTGCGGGAAAGAAGGGCAGTAAAGACTAGCCAGGGAACTTTGACCAGTGGACCTGACCTCAGTGGTGGGCAAGTTGTTGGAGGGAATCTTGAGGGACAGGATGTACATCTATTTGGAAAGGCAAGGACTGATTAGGGATAGTCAACACGGCTTTGTGCATGGGAAATCATGTCTCACAAACTTGACTGAGAGTTTTGAAGAAGTAACAAAGAAGATTGAGGAGGTCAGAGCAGGAGATGTGATCCATATGGACTTCAGTAAGGCGTTTGACAAGGTTCCCCATGGGACACTGATTAGCAAGGTTAGATCTCATGGAATAAAGGGAGAACTAGCCATTTGGATACAGAACTGGCTCAAAGGTAGAAGACAGAGGGTGATGGTGGAGGGTTGTTTTTGAGACTGGAGGCCTGCGACCAGTGGATTACCATTAGGATCGGTGCTGGGCCCTCTACTTTTTGTCATTTACATAAATGATTTGGATGCGAGCGTAAAAAGGTAGTTAGTACGTTTGCAGATGACACCAAAATTGGAGGTGTAGTGGACAGCGAAGAGGGTTACTTCAGATTACAACAGAATCTGGACCAGATGGGGCAATGGGCCGAGAAGAGGCAGATGGAGTTTAATTTAGATAAATGCGAGGTGCTGCATTTTTGGAAAGCAAATCCTAGCAGGACTTATACACTTAATCGTAAGGTCCTAGGGAGTGTTGCTGAACAAAGAGACCTTGGAGTGCAGGTTCATAGCTCCTTGAAAGTGGAGTTGCAGGCAGATAGGAAAGTGAAGAAGGCATTTGGTATACTTTCCTTTACTGGTCAGAGTATTGAGTACAGGAGTTGGAAGATCATGTTGCGGCTGTGCAGGACATTGGTTAGGCCACTATTGGAATATTGTGAGCAATTCTGCTCTCCTTCCTATCGGAAAGATGTTGTGAAACTTGAAAGGGTTCAGAAAGGATTTACAAGAATGTTGCCAGGATTGGAGGATCTAAGCTATAGGGAGAGGCTAAACAGGCTGGGGCTGTTTTCTCTGGAGCATCGGAGGCTGAAGGGTGACCTTACAGAGGTTTACAAAATTATGAGGGGCATGGATAGGATAAATAGACAAAGTCTTTTCCCCTGGATAAGGGAGTCCAGAACTAGAGGGCATAGGTTTAGGATGAGAGGGGAAAGATATAAAAGAGACTTAAGGGGCAACTTTTTCACGCAGAGGGTGGTACGTGAATGGAATGAGCTGCCAGAGGATGTGGTGGTGGCTGGTACAAATGCAACATTTAAGAGGTGTTTGGATGGGTAAATGAATAGGAAGGGTTTGGAGGGATATGGGCTGGGTGCTGCCATGGGGGAACTAGATTGGGTTGGGATATCTGGTCGGTGTGGACAGGTTGGACCAAAGGGTCTGTTTCCATGCTGTACATCTCTATAACTCTATGACTCTATAATTACCCCCAAATCCTCAGTCAGTGCAAGAGGAAGAATTTTACACTAACCTTTCAAACCTCCCCATCTTCTGCCTGATCCGATTGCTGATGGTGTTTTCAAAGCTTTGTTTTCTCTTGGTAAAGTCCAGCTGTTTTGATGGTCTCTCTGATCACATTGAATCTCAGACAGATCAGCCCGAGACACGGTCAGTGCAGTGACCTAGCCTTCCCTGTGTTTCCTGACACAGCCTCGTGTCTCGGTTGAAGCCAGTTTACAAACCAGTTGTGATGTCTGAACTCTCTCTGTGATGTACACGGTGAGGTCACACTTATTCTGTGAGGTCACACTTCCACCTGTCCAGTTCAAGTGGCCTCACTGCGATCAAACAGGGAGTAAGCCGGGGAGGACCGAAACGCTCACCTTTCTCAGGTTACAATGTGTTCATATTCCAGAATATACAAAGCAGTTCTAGACATAGACATTAGGGTGTATGGGTGATGCTCAATGACACGGAGTCAGAGACACACAGATACAGATTGAGACTGCCCTGGAGATGTTTCAGAGCTGACTCGGAGACACACGCGATCTGTACGACAGCAGATGGGGATGAATCATTCTTTGTTCCCTGCAGTGTACTGGGCATGCTCAGTGTAGAAACCCAAAACAGCTGACTGATGATGGAGCAGTTTGAAGGGGGATGGAGGGGTGAGGCCAGGGAGGGTTTGGATCTGGGCCCACTATACAGAGAGGTGTGGGTTTCACTCCTTGTCTGTCATATCCTCTTGCCCCACTGTCTACATCAGTCTGCAGCCTTGTCCACTGTGGCATTTCAAAATATCATCCATATAATTCCAAAGTGTCTTCAGGGTTCAGACCTCTACCACTCATTTAGGCTGTGCTTTCCAGCTCTTTCTCTTATCCTCCAGCCATTTAGTTGTTGACACGCTACTTCTCTTCAACTAAAGGGTTCAGTTTCCTTCACTTAAAATCCAGCCCCGGTCCTCAATCCCCCCATCCATGGGAAATGTTCTCTTCCTGTATACCCTACGCCCATCATAGTTTTATACATCTCAGTCATGTCTCCTCTCCATCACCTCTGCTTTAATGAAAACAATCCCAGTCTGTCCAAACTCTCTTCAGAACTAAAATTCTCCAAGCCCAGGGAACGTCTTGGTCAATCTCCTCTGCACCCTCTCCAATGCACTCACATCCCTTCTAGAATGTACAGAACTCTGTTGGCTAATAGTTCAAGTGAGTTTGAGAACAGTCACGTCAAGCCTTAGACATTGCTGGTAGCATCATGTACAGTTCAAGAGTGTTCTGTTCTGGATGGAATCCGATTGGTCAGAATGTTGAGCTTTACACAAAACACACTTAATTCTTACACCACAATTAAAATGCAAACAATGAAAAAAACACAACTTGAACCTGTTGGAATACAGAACAAAATAATATATTATTTAATTCTACCAATCAACTGTTCCAATACAGCCACATCCTATAAACAGACCCATAGTCAAGGCAAATTCAGCAAAACAGACTTCCCTCACTTACTATCTCCTCCAATCCAAAAGATAGGAACACAAAAACAAACAATCTCACAGCAGGGAGAGAGTTCAAGCTTATTTTCCTACAGCAGAGAGAGGTGACAGCTGTGACGATTAGCTTCAGCACCAAATAATGCAACTTCAGTAACTGAAAGCAGCACTGAGACCCTGGATCGGTAAGAGCCAGACTCCACTTCCTCATGCTGCTTTGGTCATAATTTAAGAAAACCCAAAGTTATTGACTCTGCTTTTTGGAACATACACCTTGGCACCAGGTTGATAACATCCCTCATCAAGAGCATGAAAAATCCTTGGCGGATAGGATCAAGGATAACCCCAAGGCATTTTATGCGTATGTGAGAAACCTGAGAATGACGAGAACGAGGGTTGGTCCGATCAAGGACAGTAGTGGGAGACTGTGTATTGAGTCGGAAGAGATAGGAGAGGTCTTGAACAAGTACTTCTCTTCAGTATTTACGAATGAGAGGGACCGTATTGTTGAAGAGGAGAGTGTGAAACGGACTGTTAAGCTAGAAGAGATACCTGTTAGGCAGGAAGATGTGTTGGACATTTTGAACAACTTGAGGATAGACAAGTCCCCCGGGCCTGACGGGATATATCCTAGGATTATGTGGGAAGAGAGGAAAGCAAGCATTGCAGTACCGTTGGCAATGATCTTCTCGTCTTCACTGGCAACGGGGGTGGTACCAGGGGACTGGAGAGTAGCGAATGTTGTGCCCCTGTTCAAAAAAGGGAATAGGGATAACCCCGGGAATTACAGGCCAGTTAGTCTTACTTCTGTGGTAGGCAAAGTAATGGAAAGTGTACTGAGGGATAGGATTTACGAATATCTGGAAAGACACTGCTTGATTAGGGACAGCCAGCACGGATTTGTGAAGGGTAGGTCTTGCCTTACAAGTCTTATTGAATTCTTCGAGGAGGTGACCAAGCATGTGGATGAGGGTAGAGCAGTGGATGTAGTGTACATGGATTTTAGTAAGGCCTTTGATAAGGTTCCCCATGGTAGGCTTATGCGGAAAGTCAGGAGGCATGGGATAGAGGGAAATTTGGCCAATTGGATAGAAAACTGGCTAACCAGTAGAAGGCAGAGAGTGGTGGTAGATAGTAAATATTCAGCCTGGAGCCCAGTTACAAGTGGAGTTCCGCAGGGATCAGTTCTGGGTCCTCTGCTGTTTGTAATTTTTATTAATGACTTAGATGAGGGAGTCGAAGGGTGGGTCAGTAAATTTGCAGATGATACGAAGATAGGTGGAGTTGTGGACAGTGAGGAGGGCTGTTGTCGGCTGCAGAGGGACTTAGATATGATGCAGAGCTGGGCTGAGGAGTGGCAGATGGAGTTCAACCCTGCCAAGTGTGAGGTTGTCCATTTTGGAAGAACAAATAAGAATGCGGAATACAGGGTTAATGGTCGGGTTCTTAGTCAGGTGGAGGAACAGAGGGATCTTGGAGTCTATGTACATAGATCTTTGAAGGTTGCCACTCAGGTGGATAGAGTTTGTAAGAAGGCCTATGGAGGATTATCGTTCATTAGCAGAGGGATTGAATTCAAGAGTCGTGAAGTGATGTTGCAGCTGTACAGGACTTTGGTTAGTCCACAGTTGGAGTACTGTGTGCAGTTCTGGTCGCCTCACTTTAGGAAAGATGTGGAAGCTTTGGAGAGGGTGCAGAGAAGATTTACCAGGATGTTGCCTGGAATGGAGAGTAGGTCATACGAGGATAGGTTGAGAGTTCTCGGCCTTTTCTCATTGGAACGGCGAAGGATGAGGGGTGACTTGATAGAGGTTTATAAGATGATCAGAGGAATAGATAGAGTAGACAGTCAGAAACTTTTCCCCCGGGTACAACAGAGTGTTACAAGGGGACATAAATTTAAGGTGAAGGGTGGAAGGTATAGGGGAGATGTCAGGGGTGGGTTCTTTACCCAGAGAGTGGTGGGGGCATGGAATGCGCTGCCCGTGGGAGTGGTAGAGTCAGATTCATTGGCGACCTTTAAGCGGCATTTGGATAGGTACATGGATGGGTGCTTAATCTAGGTTAGAAGTTCGGCACAACATCGTGGGCCGAAGGGCCTGTTCTGTGCTGTATTGTTCTATGTTCTAATGTTCTAAGAGAAACAGAACACATCCTCCTTAAAGGGACAAGGTATCAGTCTGCTCTCCTTGGAGTCAGTGACACCGACACAGTGGGGTCAGTGACACAGTAACTATTTGATGAGAAATGCACAGACCCATCCCAGCAGTTTCAGCAGAGTGAACCCTGTCTTAGATTAGATTCCCCTACAGTGCGGAAACAGGCCCTTTTGCCCAACCAGTCCACACCGACCCTCCAAAACGTAACCCACCCAGACCCATTTCTCCCCGACTAATGCCCCTAATATTATGGGCACTTTAGTATGGCCAATCCACCTGACCCACTCATCTTTGGATAGTGGAAGGAAACTGGAGCACTCGGAGGAAACCCATGTGCAAACTCCACACAGACAGTCACCCGAGGCTGGAATCGAACCTGGGGCCCTGGTGCTGTGAGGCAGCAGTGCAAACCACTGAGCGACTGTGCTGCCCCGGGGCACGAGATTATCCATCCTTATTAATTTATCACCTTCCAATTTTACTGAAGAGCTCTGTTAAATTTGTAAACAAGTTTCACAGGAAAAGGAGGAGGCCATTCAGCCCCTAGATCCTGTTCCAATCCCTCAATAAGATTGGTGTTGATCTGTGGCCTCACTCCATTTGTCTGCCTTGACCCCATACACCGATTAATAAAAATCATTGCTTATGTCAAATATAAATGTAACAATTGAATTGGTATAGACTGCAGTTTGAGGTACAGAGTCCCAAACCCTACCAACTCTTCCCATCTCCAAGTTCTCTTTCTTTCCTCAGTCCCCGAGCATCCTCCTGCATCTGGAGCGTGTCCCAGCGGCAAAATAAAACGGTGTGGTCCTCGCCGTCGCGGGGTCAGTGATCCCTCTTCCTTCACCAGCATCAGCTCCCCACCATCACACAATATCCTCCAGTGTAAACAAAAACCCTTGGAGCGAAGTGAGGGGGGGGGGGGGTGGAATATAAAATAAAATTGGTAACGGTCACCCAGCCCCGCTTACCGGAAAGATGTCTCACTGTGGGGAAGGGACCAGGGTCAATCCTCTCCCCCTCAGCCCCCAATGTCCACCATCGTTACCTTCAGGAACAGGACTTTACTGACACAGTCCACTCTCCCTCCATCCCCCAATAACCACCATCGTTACCTTGAGAACAGGGACTTTGTTGACACAGTCCGCTCTCCCTCCATCCCCCAATAACCACCATCGTTACCTTGAGAACAGGGACTTTGTTGACACAGTCCACTCTCCCTCCATCCCCCAATAACCACCATCGTTACCTTGAGAACAGGGACTTTGTTGACACAGTCCACTCTCCCTCCATCCCCCAATAACCACCATCGTTACGTGGAGAACAGGGACTTTGTTGACACAGTCCGCTCTCCCTCCATCCCCCAATAACCACCATCATTACCTTGAGAACAGGGACTTTACTGACACAGTCCACTCTCCCTCCATCCCCCAATAACCACCGTCGTTACCTTGAGAACAGGGACTTTACTGACACAGTCCACTCTCCCTCCATCCCCCAATAACCACCATCGTTACCTTGAGAACAGGGACTTTACTGACAAAGTCCACTTCTCCCTCCATCCCCCAATAACCACCATCGTTACCTTGAGAACAGGGACTTTACTGACACAGTCCACTCTCCCTCCATCCCCCAATAACCACCATCGTTACCTTGAGAACAGGGACTTTGTTGACACAGTCCACTCTCCCTCCATCCCCCAATAACCACCATCGTTACCTTGAGAACAGGGACTTTACTGTCACAGTCCACTCTCCCTCCATCCCCCAATAACCACCAACGTTACCTTGAGAACAGGGACTTTGTTGACACAGTCCACTCTCCCTCCATCCCCCAATAACCACCATCGTTACCTTGAGAACAGGGACTTTGTTGTCACAGTCCACTCTCCCTCCATCCCCCAATAACCACCATCGTTACCTTGAGAACAGGGACTTTGTTGTCACAGTCCACTCTCCCTCCATCCCCCAATAACCACCATCGTTACCTTGACAGCAGGGACTTTGTTTACACAGTCCGCTCTCCCTCCATCCCCCACTAACCACCATCGTTACCTTGAGAACAGGGACTTTGTTGACACAGTCCACTCTCCCTCCATCCCCCAATAACCACCATCGTTACCTTGAGAACAGGGACTTTACTGACACAGTCCACTCTCCCTCCATCCCCCAATAACCACCATCGTTACCTTGAGAACAGGGACTTTGTTGACACAGTCCACTCTCCCTCCATCCCCCAATAACCACCATCGTTACCTTGAGAACAGGGACTTTGTTGACACAGTCCACTCTCCCTCTGACCCTTGTCCTTTCTGGGTGGGACCGCCACCATTTTAGCTCCAGGCCCCGCCCCCCGCCGCGCGCGAGCTGGCGGTTAACGGCCGCCTCGTGCCCCGAGTGACCGTTAGCAGCTGCTTCAGAAAATAAACTCTTTAAAGAGAAACAACCCTTTCAGGAGAGAAAACAGAAACACAAAAGGGCGGACTTCGGTGTCGCCAAACAAAATAATATGTATCAGAATGAAAATACTCCCACAGGCAGGGAGGTGAAAGTGATGAAGAAATTGTGTGGCGGCATCAAGTCCCAAAGCGCGATCTTCCGAATAACGGCCGCCCCCGGACCCCAAACATTGTCTCAGCTTTATCTCTCTCTGGGCACATACTGACAGACCTGAAGCACAAAGGGACTTGTTAGTCCGTGGTCAGGATTCTCTTCATGTTAAAATGCAGCTTCAGTTGTCAGTTAGGAAAGTAAATGCAATGTTAGGGCTTGTTTGAGAAGGTTAGAATAGGGATGTGTTGCTCAGGCTGTATAAGGTATTTGGAATATTGTGAGCAGTTTTGGGTCCCGTATCTAAGGAAGGATTCTTTTTATTTCAAAAATACACTTTATTCATGAAAAATATACAGATATCCCGAGTTACTAAAGAAGTTTGATTCTTTACAATAGCGAGTAAAGAAAACAAGACAAACATTGAAGTTGGACTCTATCCAATAAACAAACCAAAGGCATCTCTTACTTGTATAAGATTATAAATATTTTTGAGGTATCCAAAGGGTCCGATAACTTAATGGATCTCCACTTGCCTTCAGCAGAAAGACCTCAAACAGTGGTCCTTCCCCAATGTGTCTTGATAGCAGCTGCCCCAAGCTTTAGTGCATCCCTCAGCACGTAGTCCTGGACCTCGGAACGTGCCAGTCTGCAACACTCGATGGGGGTCACCTCCTTGTTTTGGAAGACCAACAACATTTGGGCAGAACAAAGAGCATCTTTAGCCATGCTGATGGTTCTCCAGGTACAGCCAATGTTTGTCTCAGTGTGTATCACAGAAGCCTAGAATGTAGAGTTCTGCTTCACGGAGCTGTTTGGGATGAACCTCAACAAAAACCACTGCATCTTCCTGCAGACTTCCTTTGCGAAGGTACATTCCAGAAGAGGATGTGACACAGTCTCTACTCAGTCTGCAGCAGCTTCAAGGGCAGAGTGTGGTGGCACACACAGTCTAGGAAGACAAGAGGGTCTCGCAGGTAGTGCCCTTCCCACCGCCAGCCAAGCAATGCCTTGGTGTTTATTGGAAAGTTCTGGTGATGAGGCATTTTGCCAAGTTACTTTTGACAGTCTGCTCAGGGAACCAAGTTACAGGATCTACCCTCTTTTTTTGAGAAAGTCTGTAGCCTTAAAACTTGTCCGTAAACATTTCGACTAAAATGTAATGTTGAATTATAGAACACGTTTGCTGCACACTAGAAAATAGACAGGCAGGGAAGGTAAGGCAATTAAGAATATTTATCTTGCCATCAGTGAATCTTGTGTAAACAGGACACAGAGTGATAACATTCATGGCTGTTCCCTTGTGAAATTAGGAACAGTGTTTGATTCTGACCTCTAAATGAAACTCTGTATCAATTAACTTATCTCCTTAAATATTGTCCTTCACTGTTATCTTTCTAGTTAAGAACATGTAGTGTTTTTGTAAACTTGATTTGAATAAAGGAAGCCTGTTTGTGACAGTACAGCAGCGTAGCCTGCTAGGGCAGTAGAGGAGCTGAGATCTTACACTCCTTAGTCATTAGAACCTAGTTAGCCTGGTTTATAGATATCAGTGTTATGTTGTAACAGTGATGCTATTGGTAATTAAAGGGGATGACTAAAATTAAACTAAACTGCCTGAAAGAGGTTTTTTTTAATTCCAGACTTCCAAAAAGTACAATCTCTGGGACGAAACAAGAGAGGCTTACAGTTTGAGTCCACAAGGGGTTCCCTGGGCCATTTCAAATCTGTACTTTATCAATTTGGTGCTCTGAGCAGGGTTCCAACAAGGGACACGTTTGAGTGAAACTGGAAAAGAGGAGCTTTACCTAAGGGTCGGGCTCACAAGGTAAGATTATATCTTGATTGCTCTTTGTGTGCTGCTTCCTCCATTTCACTTTCACGGTACCCTGACGGAACCCTAAATGAGATAGTTTATCTCGAAGCAGAAAATTATGGGGTTTGAGGCCGCTGTGTTTTGTGGGGTTAGAGACCCCTGTAGTAATTGGGGTTCGAGTCCCCTGTAGATCAGTAGTTTTGTGAAGGTTTAAAGTAAATAAGATAAATATGGTGCAACCCTAGATAAGATGGAAGACAAATGTCCCCTAACAAAAATAATAAGTCTGTATCCTACCTATGAGAAACAATTAAGGAGAATATCGACCACAGCTGCTCAACAGAATAGATTTGGGGAAAAAAGAAAGGGAACTAAGCAGAAAGAAGCCATATCAGTGTGGAAAAAGGTAGCTCAAGAAAAATGGGAAAAATCCATGCAATCATCATGGAGACCAAACTTTATTAAAAAGGGAATTAGTCCATTAACTGAGGAAGGATTGAACTGAATTGGACAGAACTAAAATGTAAATATGAAGCACATGATTTAGAAGCAGAATTGGAATTGGCGAGGGAGAAAATAAAAAAATAATAAAAAGGTTAAGCAAAGAATCACAGTCGAAGCTGAAATGTCAGGGGCCCAAAGAAAAGGGAAACAGATTGCAGCTGCAGCCGTGCAGGACTAGACGGACGACAAAGACTGTTCCTTATACCCCATCTCTCCCAAAGACCCATTACAAAAAAATCCTGATCCATCCGCGAATGAGTGATGGGACTCAGATTCAGAGGAGGAAATATTTTACACCTTCCGTCCAGTCAGCTGATCTCCTCTGATTGCCCACCGGGTACCTCCTCAAACCTCACCCACAGTACAGCCAAGGTGAACACTCTTCATAAAAAAAAGTCGCCTGAACCCCACATCCCACCCCCACTCTGAGGACCAATGTGCCAAGGCCCATGCCCTTCCCTTAATGAATCATTTCTCCCTGTGTGTTTTAGGAGTGTTACAACTGCACTGATAAGTGAACTTAAGGCCAATGATTCTGATCAAATCTAACTGCTGCTTTTAAAACCAGAAAGAAAACAATGTACTGCTGAAGGAACCAAAACTTTGCTAGTTTTTAAAAATAAAAGTATTTTAGTTTGACTTTAAAACAACCAGAAGTGAAAATTAGATACAAACTAATGCAATTTAAAATTCTGATTAGAAGGATTAGGCCATCGTACAGGTTGGCAATTACAACTCTGCCTCCGAATTAGTATTTACAGACAGCCTGTGGCCTTCTACTGGGACCACATTTAATTCATTCAAGACGAAAGTACATGTGACTGCTACACGATTATTTTAAAATTCCACCCAAATTCTCCCCGCCATTCATACTATGGTAGCGGCTGCCCCTAATATAACTTCACATCAAAATATAGAAGTCTGTACATCCCATTCTGTGGTATCCTTGCTTACCTCTAAACGTGCTCAACACCTCACTGTGGTTTGACTCTGTCGCTATGAGACTTCAACATTTCAGAATCCACTTCTCTCCTTCAGAGACTGCTCCAAAATGTACCCTGGTACATTCCTGCAGGAAGAACCTCTTGAACTGCCTGATCCTCCCCATGTTTGTGTTCTCATAAATGAACTTGTTATTAAACCATGTCCTGACGTTACGGATCAGGCTCTTGTTAACCTTGACCTTACACTTTATGTCGATGGTTCTTCTTCTACTTCTCCAAAGGACAAACGCATGCGATATGCGATCGTCACTTTGTCCTAAACAATCGAAGCTTATTCTGTCGACCCACTCTGTTCCGCCTAACAAGCGGAACTCTTTGCTTTCACCCATGCCTGTACACTTACTAGAGGAAAGTCAGCTAATATCTAGACTGATTCCCAATATGCTTTGGATGTGCCCATGATTTTGGTCAACTCTAGCAGCAGCGCAGCTTCCTTGCCTCATCAGGAACTCCTATCCTCAATGCTGCCTGTGTTGCTAATCCCCTCAGTGCTATTCAACTTCCCTCTCAGCAATTATCAAATGTTTTGTTCACTCATAAAGTAATAGAGATGTACAGCAGGGAAACAGACCCCTCGGTCCAACTCGTCCATGCCAAACAGACATCCCAACCCAATCCAGTCTGACTTGTTGCATCCGGGCCATATCCCTCTAAACCCTTCCTATTCATATACTCATCCAGATGTGTTTTAAGTGTTGCAATTGTACCAGCATCCACCACATCCTCTGGCAGCTCATTCCACACACGTACCACCCTCTGCATGAAAAGGTTGCCCCTTAGGTCTCTTTTATATCTTTCCCCTCTCACCTTAAACCTATGTCCTCTAGTTCTGGACTCCCCGACCCCAGGGAAAAGACTTTGTCTATTTATCCTATCCATGCCCTTCATTATTTTATACACCTCTATAAGGTCACCCCTCAGCCTCCGACATTCCAGGGAAAAAAGCCCCAGCCTATTCAGCCTCTCCCTACAGCTTAAATTTTCCAGTCCTGGCAACATCCTTGTAAATCTTTTCTGAACCCTTTCTACATCCTTCCACTAGGAAGGAGACCAGAATTGCACGCAATATTCCAAAAATGGCCTAACCAATGTCCTGTACAGCCACAACATGACCTCCCAACTCCTGTACTCAATACTCTGACCAATAAAGGAAAGCATACCAAACGCCTTCTTCACCACTCCTCTGATGCTTCCGATGTCACCCAAATCAACAATTCTGCTAAGCGGCTAAGAAAGCAGCTTTTGAGCAAAAAGACGTGGTTACTCAAATGACAAATACTCTTCTGACACCCTGACCATGCCTGACCCAGAGCAAATACGGACCTATCAGGGCGCCACCTCTGATGAGGAGAAACAAAGATGGATAGACCATGGTTGTTATGTAACAATAAGCTTTGGGTTATGCTGGAAGGACAGACATGTCTGCCCAACACGACTTTGCCTATTCTAGTTGATTATGTTCATACACGCACGCATATAGGTAAGGAAGGAATGGTGGACAGAATTCTCCAAATTTGGTGGAATCCCCACCTGCAAGAAAAAGCAAAGCAAGCAGCTACAAATTGCCTAATTTGTTAAAAGCATAATCCGGGGAAAGGAGTAAAGTGTCCACCAGATGAAACTCCCTTGCTAAGTGCACCTTTTGATACTATCCAGTTAGATTTTGTAGAGTTACCGAGATGTCATTGTTATAAATATTGCTCAGTGATAATCAATGTATTTAGTAAATGGATTGAAGCTTATCCCTGTACTGACTGCACAGCAACAACTACTTGTAAAATTCTACTAAGGGAAATCATACCCAGATTTGGAATACCAGTAACAGTCTCTTCCAACGATGGCCCCCAGTTCTGTGCGGAGCTAGCCAAGGCACTGCGTAAGAGGTTGAATATGAATAAAAAGTTCCATTGTGCCAACCACCCCCAAGCAGCGGGAATTGTAGAAAGAGCCAATGGTACCTTAAAAGGTCAGGTAAGAAAATTGGGAGAAAAAAGCTGATTGTAGGCAGATGTTCGCATGTAAAGGGACGGCTGGAAATGGTAAGCCTTCAGAAATGAGATAACAAGAATCCAGCGAAAGTATATTCCCATCAGGGTGGAAGGGAAGGCTGGTAAGTATAGGGAATGCTGGATGACTAAAGAAATTGAGGGTTTGGTTAAGAAAAAAGAAGGAGGCATATGTCAGGTATAGACAGAATAGATCGAGTGAATCCTTAGAAGAGTACAAAGAAAGTAGGAGTATACTTAAGAGGCAAATCAGGAGGGCTAAATGGGGACATGAGATGGCTTTGACAAATAGAAGTATGGGGAATTCAAAGGGTTTTTTCAAATATAGTAAGGACAAAAGGGTAGTGGACAGCAAAGAGGGTTACCTCAGGTTACAGCAGGATCTGGACCAGATGGGCCAATGGGCTGAGAAGTGGCAGATGGAGTTTAATTCAGATAAATGTGAGGTGCTGCATTTTGGAAAAGCAAATCTTAGCAGGACTTATACACTTAATGGTAAGATCCTAGGGAGTGTTGCTGAACAAAGAGACCTTGGAGTGCAGGTTCATAGCTCCCTGAAAGTGGAGTCGCAGGTAGATAGGATAGTGAAAAAGGAATTTGGTATGCTTTCCTTTATTGGTCAGAGTATTGAGTACAGGGGTTGGGAGGTCATGTTGTGGCTGTACAGGACATTGGAAAGGCCACTGTTGGAATATTGCGTGCAATTCTGGTCTCCATCCTATCGCAAAGATGTTGTGAAACCTGAAAGGGTTCAGAAAATGTTTACAAGGATGTTGCCAGGGTTGGAGGATCTGAGCTACAGTGAGAGGCTGAACAGGCTGGGGCAGTTTTCCCTGGAGTGTCGGAAGCTGAGGGGTGACCTTATAGAGGTTTACAAAATTATGAGGGGCATGGATAGGATAAATAGACAAAACCTTTCCCTGAGGCCGAGGTGTCCAGAACTAGAGGGCATAGGTTTAGGGTGAGAGGGGAAAGATACAAAAGATACCTAAGGGGCAACGTTTTCACGCAGAGGGTGGTACGTGTATGGAATGAGCTGCCAGAGCATGTGGTGGAGGCTGGTGCAATCGCAACATTTAAGAGGCATTTGGATGGGTATATGAATAGGAAGGGTTTGAAGGGATATGGGCTGGGTGCTGTCAGGTGGGACTAGATTGGGTTGGGATATCTGTTTGACATAGATGGGTTGGACCGAAGGGTCTGTTTCCATGCTTGACATCTCTATGACTCTAAACCAGTCATAATTAGCTGCAAGTACTCCCAATTACCCTTTTAAATATGCCAACCATGACAGAGAAAAAGACGGGATTCTTAGCGGCTGAACTGATATATGGAAAACCTTTGAGGACTTGCTGGTCTGCATCATTAACTGCCCAACACCCTATTGATGTGCATGCCATGACGGAAGAGATGCCATGACAGAAGAGGTACCTGATTAAGTTAACCAAAGCATTGCAGTCTTATCATCAACAGGTCAAAGAAGCCTATCAGACACCAGGGAAGGAAGAAGAAAAAGCCCCAACGTTTAAAGACATTAACCCTTGTGACTACCTACTACTGAAAGACTTTAATCATGAAAAATTGGTCCTCTGCTGGAAAGATACTCATGAAATTCTTCTGACAACTGAAACTACAGTAAAGGTAGAAGAACGTTAACATGGGCGACAAAGGACATTGCAAGCTTGAATCTTCCTCACAGTCCTAGTGTTAGTACTGATACAGGCATCTGATGAAAACCCAACCCAAGTACATGCGCCCAGCTGTAACCAATCCATCCGTGATCTCTCAGACCGGCTAAACTCCAGTGTGACTGTATAAGTGAAACCTGCACTAAAACCATGGGAAATCATGACTGCAGCTGCCCAGCTGAAACTCATTTAAACTACTCACATTGTGGAAGTAAATATCACTCTCGATCTTATTGTCATCCTCACAACACTTCTATGCCAGTCATCATGAGATGGCATAATTCCATAACCTCATCTGCTCTGTCACCCAAAAACTGTTACTTGAAATGTTTGTCTATTCCCCTCTCAAACTGAACTGTACAGATTGCAATATTGAGCACACAGTACCGAAATGAGACTGACCATCTACACTTTCTTAATGGAATCCTCTCCTATCGAACCTAACGCCACCGACAGCAATACCTTTACACGTTTCCTGTATTCAGTAGCTACAGTAATTGACAAGACAAGCTGGAAAGATGAACCAAGACCAAATATACTATGTACTCCCAATCCTCCTCCTGTTACTAATGGTTTCTTGATTTAAGCTAAATCTCCTGATCCATGTGTTATCTACTCACTCTTCTATCATTCTGATGTACAGTGTGTAAATAGGACTCATCCACTTATGCAGTCCCTCATTTGTGATGGAAACACCCATTCGGTCGAAGAAGCACGTCACTGTATAAAGTGTACAAACCGAAAGGATTCAATGTTAACGTTGTTCTGCTGTTAAAATGGTGAACTGAAAGACCTTCTGGTCCCCTCAATATGGGGCAAGTGAAACAAAAACTATGTAAAAATATGATCAAAGACACTGATCATACCCCTGTTCTCCATCCGTTAATACCCTTGGACAACTGAACATAACATTTGGTAGCACTCACTGTTTATAAGATTCAGCGCTCTCTCTGAGTGGACTCCTCATTCACTCACAGAAGCGCACCCTTGGAACTCCTTTTATCCTTCATTGACTATGTGAAAACAAATATTTACCCAATGACTGGTACGGAAGTTGTGCCGTAGTACACACGTTACCACATTTTACCCTCCACCATGAAATGTCTGAAATAGATAATGAATGGAACACCCACCAACATGTGAATCAGAACGAAATAAAAAGTAAAGGACAAACAAAACTTGCACAACTTCTTCCATCAACAAGCCTGGTGGTCCAGGTTGCTGGGATATCTTATTCCTGGCTGGTGTGTTGAGATGGCCCTAGATCAGATAAGTGACCTTGCATATGACATAGAAAAACTTGCCAACTCAACTGCCCATGCTCTGAAGCTGGTGAACAAAGAGTTACAGGAGATCCGGATGATGATGCTTCAGAATCAGCTCGTGCTAGATTTCCTTCTTGCTAAAGGAGGTGCTTGTTCAATCATTGGCCCGCAACGTGGCACCTACTTCGATGATTTCTCGAAAAACATTTGGACAACACAGATATTATTAATACATCAGGTCAAGTCACAGGGAAGGTACCTGCCCCACCATTATCTGATTCATGTGGATGGAGTGTTAGTTGCTGGCTATGGTCGCGATATGGGTGGATCATATGGGACGTATTGATAGTCCTATGTCTCATCTTAGGAATATACATTGTCATCTACCTATGCATGAAGCGGACCTTATATTGTTTTTTGCCTAAGCCAAAGAGGAATCTGGTTAATCGACCCTTGCCTACCCCAGTACCTCCATGCCCAAACTTCCATGCTGAAATCTAGTATCTTTCAGATGCTGCTCCTCTGGATGATGACTCGCCAGAGGAGGCACTTGACTTACTAAGAATGTAAATTGACTGAATGGACTAATTATACTTGTATAAGCTATGCAGTTGTCATGAAATAACCAAAGGAGGAAAGGTAACTTTAATCAGCATGTTTAATGAGTTTGAGATTATACAAATTATGCTAAATACATTCTACAATTTAACATAAAGCAATTATACAAATGGACAAAATGTTTTTAAAAATTAACAGAAATGTATGATGAATTGAACATACATGCATTAAACAAAAGTACTTCATTCCTAGGCATTTGTAACTGAATGTTACAAGGCTGTTCCATTTTTCGTCAATAGTTCATCTATAGTCAATGTTGGGAAACAGTTGCTTGACACAAATTGTGTTAAAGATGTTGACACTCAAGGACAGTGTCAATTTCAGAACATACACCACCAACAGCAATCTTCTTCTGCTAGATTCTGAATATCCAGGCCTCTCACACAAACACATGATTCCCCCTCTACTGGTGACTGTACATGTTTTCCATAAGAGACAGGTGATATAGATATAGTTGTGACTTCTACAGACAAAATATAGTTACATGCATGATTTTGAGCAGAAAGCAAACCAATCAATAGCCTTGTTCTGAGAAAGTGAGGACTGCAGATGCTGGAGATCAGAGCTGAAAATGTGTTGCTGGAAAAGCACAGCAGGTCAGGCAGCATCCAAGGAACAGGAGAATCGACGTTTTGGACATAAGGGCTTAATACCCGAAACGTCGATTCTCCTGTTCCTTGGATGCTGCCTGACTTGCTGTGCTTTCCAGCAACACATTTTCAGCACTGACTGCTAGAGTTCAGACATCCTTGAGGAAAACACAACTTTATTACAGTTAAGCAGGATAAACCATCCGAGTTGAATAAATGCTCCCTGAAGATAATAAAAGGTTAACATATTTAACTGAATCAAATTATATTGTACTGCTAACTGCATAATAAACTAATTTCTAATTAACTGTTAATAGGTGACATGTGATGTTCTAATTGGTCAGATGGTGCAAACCCAAGCCCTGACATCAGAACTTTGAACCGAGGATTAAAGTCTTCTGAGGATCTGCCAGCTGATTGAAACGGGTTTCAAGTTATTTCTTCGAACCTATGTCCAAGCTCTCCCATGTTATCCATTGAATTAAAAATCACACAACATCAGGTTATAGTCTAACAGGTTCATTTAAAAGTGCTAGCTTTCAGAGAACTGCTCCTTGATCAGGAAGCTTGTGGGGTAGGATTTTTAACTGTGTCCACCCCAGTCCATCACCGGCACCTCCATATTATGTTATCCATTAGGAGTCATAAATACCATGGTGTATTGTGGCCTTTGTCTATCTGTTCTCTCAGAGACACCAACTTAAACCTTGCAGTCTCCTACCTTTACATCAAATATCGATTCATTTTCAACTGAAAACAAGCCCCAGCTGTTTCTCAATGGAGGAGACACACATGGGTTTTCATTGTGACCTTTCCTCCTTGTTCCTGTTGACCTATAGCCATGTCTCGTGTAGTTTTAATCCTGCACTCTTTCTATTCTAACCCCTTATATCAGTGCCACCCCAACAACGTGAAAGTTGATTCCCAAACAGCCGGAAACAGATTGAAGAGAAAACAGGAAATAAACAGATTGAACACAACCATAAATAAAACTGAGATAATATTTTAATAATCCTTGATATATGTTACCGATAAAAGAGACTGGATCACACTATAATTTATATTAGCAAAAAGACAGACACTAACCCAATCTTTTCCAACCCTGCAGACATGTATGACATTGATAAATCTCCTGGCCCCAATGGGCTACATCTTAGAGTTCTGAGGGAGGTGGCTGAAGAATTAGCGGAGGCGTTGGTTGAGATCTTTCAAAATTCACTGGAGTCAGGGAAAGTCCCGGATGATTGGAAGACCGCTGTTGTAACCCCCTTGTTCAAGAAAGGATCAAGACAAAAGATGGAAAATTATAGGCCAATTAGCCTAACCTCAGTTGTTGGTAAAATTCTAGAATCCATCATTAAGGATGAGGTTTCTAAATTCTTGGAAGAGTAGGGTCGGATTAGAACAAGTCAACATGGATTTAGTAAGGGGAGGTTGTGCCTGACCATCCTGTTGGAATTCTTTGAAGAGATGACAAGTAGGTTAGACCAGGGAAACCCAGTGGATGTGGTCTATCTAGACTTCCAAAAGGCCTTTGATGAGGTGCCACATGAGAGGCTGCTGAGCGAGGTGAGGGCCCATGGAGTTTGAGGCGAGCTACTGGTATGGATTGAGGATTGACTGTCTGACAGAAGGCAGAGAGTTAGGATAAAAGGTTCTTTTTCGGAATGGCAGCTGGTGACAAGTGGTGTCCCACAGGGTTTAGTGTTGGGGCCACAGCTGTTCGCGTTATATATTAATGATCTGGATGAAGGGACTGGGGGAATTCTAGCGAAGTTTGCCGATGATACAAAGTTAGATTGACAGGCAGGTAGTACTGAGGAAGTGGGGAGGCTGCAGAAAGACCGAGACAGTTTGGGAGAGTGGTCCAGGAAATGGCTGATGGAATTCAATGTGAGCAAATGCGAGGTCTTGCACTTTGGAAAAAAGAATATAAGCATGGACTACTTTCTAAACGATGAGAAAATTCGTAAAGCCAAAGTACAAAGGGATCTGGGAGTGCCTAGTCGAGGATTCTCTAAAGGTAAACATGCAGGTTGAGTCCGTGATTAAGAAAGTGAATGCAATGTTGTCATTTATCTCAAGAGGGTTGGAATATAAAAGCACCATTGTACCACTGAGACTTTATAAAGCTCTGGTTCGGCCCCATTTGGAGTACTGTGTCCAGCTTTTGTCCCCACACCTCAGGAAGGACATCCTGGCACTGGAGCATGTCCAGCGGAGATTCACACGGATGATCCCTGGAATGGTTGGTCTAACATAGGAGGAACAACTGAGGATCCTGGGATTGTATTCATTGGAGTTTAGAAGATTAAGGGGACATCTAATAGAAACTTAGAAGATAATACATGGCTTGGAGCGGGTGGACGCTAGGAAATTGTTTCCGTTAGGCGAGGAGACTAGGACCCGTGGACACAGCCTTAGAATTAGAGGGGGTAAATTCAGAACAGAAATGTGGAGACATTTCTTCAGCCAGAGAGTGGTGGGCCTGTGGAATTCATTGCCGCAGAGTGCAATGGGGGATGGGATGCTAAATGTCTTCAAGGCAGAGATTGATAAATTCTTGATGTCACAAGGAATTAAGGGCTACGGGTAGAATGCGGGTAAGTGGGGTTGAAATACCCATCAGCCATGATTGAATGGCGGAGTGGACTCGATGGGCTGAATGGCCTTACTTCCACTCCTATGTCTTATGGTCTTATGTATGGGGTAGGAGAGTGTGGGGACAAATTTGTCTGTGAATGAATTTGATCTCAAATCTAGAACTATCAGTGACTGTTTTTTACCAGCAAAGAACAAAGAGCAATACAGCACAGGAGCAGGCCATTCAGTCCTCAATGCCTGTGCTGATACATTTTACCCTTCTGTCCTAAAACTGTCTTCACTTACAGGATCAAATATCCCTCTATTCTCTTCCTATTCATGTGTTGATACAGGTGCTTCTAAAATGCTGTTATTGTGTCTGCTTCCACTACCACCTCTAACAGCATGTTCCTGTCACTCACTACACTTCACGTGAAAAACGTGCCTCACACATCTCTTTTAAACACACCCCCACTGACACTTGGAACCTGTCTCTCTGAATAATTGGCACCTCCACCCTGGAAAAAAGGCTCATACTTTCCATTCTACCCATGCCATTCACAATCTTATAAACTTCTATCAGGTCACTTCCTGCATTCCACTGAAAACAAACTCAGTCTATCTAACCTTTCTTCATCGTTAAAATCCCCCAGGCCAGCCAACATTCTGGTAAATCTTTTCTGTACCCTCTCCAAAGCATCCACATCCTTCTGGTATTGTGGTGACTGAACTGTACACAACAACAGCAATGGAGAAATCTTTCGACCAAAAATCTGTGAGATCAACATTGTACAACCTGGATAGAATAGAAAGAAATATGAATAGAATCAAAGTCAACCCCCAATGTTTATTTTCACTGATAATAGTAATAATGTGCAGTGTTTATGAGTAATACAGATACTGATATTGTAAAGTGTCTACTTATAACAATTCTTGATTGCAATAATCATAACAGTACAGGTATCGACTGATAAAACACAATCTCACAGATTTTTGTCCTTCGATCAAATTTTGTGTTTTACAATGCAAATTCAACAAAGCGTCTGACAGTAGTTTCACTCCTAAATATTTCAGCATAAAATTGAAAAGCATATTTGTAAGGAGATTACAGTTGTCTGTAACAATAATGGGGTGGTAAGAGTAGAGGATTTTAACTTTCAAAAGTAGACTACGACTGCCATAGACAATAGGTGCAGAAGTAGACCATTCTGCCCTTCAAGCCAGCACCACCATTCACTATAATCGTGGCTGATTATCCTCAATCAGTATCCTGATCCTGCCTTATCCCCATAACCCTTGATTTCACGATCCTTAAGAGCTCTATCCAACTCTTTCTTGAAAGTATCCAGAGACTTGTCCTCCACAGCCTTCTGGGGCAGAGCGTTCCACACACCCACCACTCTCTGGGTGAAGTAGTTTCTCCTTAACTCTGTTCTAAATGGCCTACCCCTTATTTTTAAACTGTGTCCTCTGGTACGGGACTCACTCATCAGCGGAAACATGCTTCCTGCCTCCAGAGTGTCTAATTCTTTAATAATCTCATACTTCTCAATCAGATCCCCTCTCAGCCTTCTAAACTCAAGCATATACAAGCCCAGTCGCTCCAATCTTTCAGCATAAGATAGTCCCGCCATTCCGGGAATTGACCTCATGAACCTATGCTGCACTCCCTCAATAGCCAGAATGTCTTTCCTCAAATTTGGAGAACAAAACTGCGCACAATATTCCAGGTGCGGTCTCACCAGGGCCCTGTACATCTGCAGAAGGACCTCTTTGCTTCTATACTCAATTCCTCTTGTTTTGAAGGCCAGCATGCTATTAGCCTTTTTCACTGCCTGCTGTACCTGCATGCTTGCTTTCATTGACTGATATACAAGAACACCCAGATCTCTCTGTACTGCCCCTTGACCTAACTTGACTCCATTTAGGTAGTAATCTGCCTTCTTGTTCTTGCCACCAAAGTGGATAACCACACATTTATCCACATTAAACTGCATTTGCCATGCATCCGTCCACTCACCAACCTGTCCAGGTCACCCTGTATTCTCCGAACATTTCACCCTGCCACCCAGAAAATTTACTAATATTACTTTTAATAGTATCAAGGGCTTGGGTGAAGATTCTGTGCAAGAGAATTCTCATAATCAGTCTGTGGATGTAGCAACTAGAGAAGGAGCAAAACTTGGTCTACTCTTGGGAAATAATGATATGGAGGTGCCAGTGTTGGACTGGAGTGGACAAAGTTAAAAGTCCAGATTATAGTCCAACAGGTATTTGGAAGTACGTGTTATTGGAGCGCTGCTCCTTCACCAGGTAGCATTTTTGACCTTGGGAACTAAAGCAGGGCGAGTGACTGAGGAGTCAATGGGACAGCACTTTGGGGCCAGTGATTATAATTCTCTTTGCTATGTGGGAGGCTTTTAAAGAGAGGTTGATTAGACAGCCGGACAGATATGTCTATGTGAAAATGAAGGATAGAAATGGCAAGATGAGGCAATCATGGATGACAGGTGAAATTGTGGGACGAGCAAAGAGGAAAAAGGAAGCATACATAAGATCGACATAAGCGTACATAAGGAAGGTACATAAGCTTTGGAAGAATATCTGGAGGGGAGGACCAATCTGAAATGAGGAATTAAGAGGGCTAAACGGGCTCATGAAATATCGTTAGCAAGCAAGTTTAAGGAAAATCCTGAAGGCTTTTATTCATATATAAAGAGCAAGAGGGTAACTAGAGAAAAGGTTGGCCCACTCAAGGACAAAGGAGGGAAACTATACATGGTGTCAGTGAAAATGGGTGAGATTCTTAATGAGTACTTTGCACAAATATACACCGATTAGAGTGACATGACAGATGTTGAGGTTAGGAATAGATGCTTGATTACTCTAGAACAAGTTGGCAAAAGGAGGGAGCACGTGTTGGGTATTCTAAAAGGAATTAAGGTGGACAAGTCCCCAGGTCTGGATGGGATCTAACCCAGGTTACTGAGGAACGTGAGAGAGGAAATAACTGGGGCCTTAACAAATATCTTTGCAGCATCATTGAACATTGGTGAGGTCCCAGAGAACTGGAGAATTGCAAATACCATCCCATTGTTTAAGAAAGGTAGCAGGGATTACCCACGCAATTATAGACCAAGGAGCCTGCCATACTGAGGGAAAAGATATATACCCATTTGGAAGAAAATGGGCTTATCAGTGATAGGCAACATGTCTATTTGCAGGGGAAGTCATGCCGTACCAACTTCATAGCATTCCTTGAGGAAGTCACAAAGTTGATTGACGAGGAAAGGGCTGTAGATGTTATCTACACGGACTTCAGTCAGACATTTGGTCAGGTTCCCAATGGTAGATCGCATGTGGTCCAGGGTGTATAAGCTAGATGGATAGAGAATTGGCTGGGCAGCAGGAGATAGAGTATTAGTGGAAGGAAGTTTCTCAAAATGGAGAACCGTGGTCAGTGTGTTCCACATAAATGATCTGGAGAAAGGTACGGATTGTCTGATTAGCAAGTTTGTAGATGACACTAAGATTGATGGAGTAGCAGGTAGTGAAGGGGACTGTCAGAGAATGCAGCAGAATATGGATTGATTGGAGAGATGGGCAGAGAAATGGCAGATGGAGTTCATTCCGGGAAAATGCGAGGTGATGCATTTTAGAAAATCCAATTCCAGAGCGAGTTGTACAGTGAATGGAAAAGCCCTGGGGAAAATTGATGTGCAGAGAGATCAGGGTGTTCATTAGATTACTTGTTGTGTGGAAACAGGCCCTTTGGCCCAATAAGTCCACACCGACCCTCCGAAGAGCAACCCACCCAGACCCATTCCCCTACATTTACTCCTTCACCTAACACTACCGGCAATTTAGCATGGTCAATTTACCGAGCCTTCACATTTTTGGATTGTGGAAGGAAACCAGAGCACCCAGAGGAAACCCACGCAGACACAGGGCGAATGTGCAAACTCCACACAGACAGTTGCCTGAGGCGGGAATTGAATCCGAATCTCCGGCACTGTGAGGCAGCAGTGCTAACCGTGGTACCACCCACATTGTATCCTGAAGGTGGCAATGCAGGTCTATACAGTGGTCAAGAAGGCATATGGCATTCTTTCTTACATTGGATGGGGTAATGAGGACAAGAGTTGGCAAGTCATGTTACAGTTATCTCAGACATTGGTTCAGCCACATTTGGAATGCTGCATACCGTTCTGGTTGCCACATTACCAAAAGCATGTGGATGGTTTGGAGAGTGTGCAAAGGAAGTTCACCAGGATGCTGCTGGTATGGAGGGTACTTGTGATGAAGGAACGTTGAGTAGATTAGGATTATTTTCATTAGAAAGATGCAGGTTGAAGGGGGGGATCAGATTGAGGTCTACAAAATCATGAGATATAGATAGGGTGGATAGCAACAAGCTTTTTCCCAGAGTGGGTGTCTCAATTACTAGGGATAACGAGTTAAAGGTAAGAGGGGAAATGTTTAAATGTTTATGCGTGGAAAGTTATTTATGCAGAGGATGGTTGATGCCTGGATAGAGTTGCCAGCGAAGGTGTAGAGACGGGCACAGTAGCATCATTTAAGAGTATCTAGACAGATACATGAATGGGCGGGGAGCAGAGGGATACAGATCCTTAGAAAATAGGCAACAGGTTTAGACAGAGGATCTGCATCGGCGCAGGCTTGGAGGGCCGAAGGGCCTGTTCCTGTGCTGTAGTTTTCTTTGTCTTTGTTCTTTGTAGTTTTAAAGGAGTGGTGGAAAATGATCAACCTGATCTCAAAGTTAAGGAAGGCAAATTTTGACAGTATTAGGCAAGATAGAATTTCCCAAATGAGTTTGAATGAACAAGGAAAGCTGGGGGATAACAGCATGCAGTAGAACAGCTCTCAAGGAGCTCTCCAACATGAGGTATTGAATGTCCGAATAGCCTCAGCAGAATGAAGGTCATCACTGAAAAGGATATCGAAAGGTATTGAGATATTGATGTGACTAATACTGCTTGAGATAATTTAAGCATTGTTGTTTGAAGACAAATTGGAATTAACGGTTGAGACCAGGATCAGATTAATGCAGTCTTTGGGGTATTCAATTACAGATTAAATCTCAATGACATCACATGATTAAAATAAAGCTATTGTTCAAAATTATAAAAAAGCCTGAAGGTGCAATCACAGTTTCCCAGTGGAGATGCAACACAATATAAAATAAAGTCTCTGGAACTGTCTCATCTCCAATTCTGAGAGGATTCTCCAATTTGGACAGATTGCCAGCAGCAGGAAGGGGGAGGTTGTTTCACAAAGAACAAAAAGTATTTTCTAAGGCTAACAATCACTACAGTACGCTACACCACCCTTGCTGTTGTTGGTGTTCCTGGGAGGTTTTGTTATAACTTAAATTGCATAAATCACTGCATTGAAACATAGTTATTTCCATTTACAACTGATAATTGTTATTTTTCCATTTAGCAAGGGAAATTCTGATGTCAGAAAATAGTGTGCTCACTGACTGAGTTTAAAGTGAATAGATTGTCAGTTCGGAGGCTTCTCAATAATGTGCAGCATTGTGTGTTTCCCTATACTGTGCAAAATGGGTTTACACTGAGGCCACATTGATGGGGTTTGGTTGAGCACCGGCCCTGGCTGGTCTCGAAAGGGTTTCGGAAGACCACCCTCTCTCTGTGGTAGTTCACAGCCTGCTATCGGTCAGATGGGTTTTGTAACAACCCACCTCTCAGTGACACCTGGTGTTTCCCATTCCTTGATGGAAAGGGATTGTGTTGGTGGATCTTGTTCAGACAGCTTGCTCCAAATGAGAGCCTAGATAAAACAGGGTAATCAATGGATACAGCAGGTTATTGTGGAGTAAAAGGTGAGGGTCAGCAGAGATGGCTTTGACCAACTTGTGGGTTTTTATCAGTCAGTGGATGTGTGGGGCCATGACATTGGTGAGGACAGATCACTGGGTTAATGCGAGTTTCCACTGTGTGAGATTAATGTCTGCAGTTAACATTTCCAAACTTACTTTGTGGTGTAATTCCTCAGCTGAGGAAAGAAACTCTATCTGTAGCTCACAGACACTTTGCATTATCCAGAGATTGATTGGAATGTTGTGTACTGTTGATCCAGATCTCCAGGAATCACTCTGAGTGAAGGTATTCCTGATCATGGAATTGTACTGAATGGGGATCACAAACCTCAGGCTGGACCGTCATGTTGCTGGGAGGATGTGTCATTGTAGAATTGTACAGAGTGTGGGTAACTGCTCAGATATGAACTTCTGAGCCAGTATTCTTGCTTCTCTGTGGGTATCTGTAAATACAGTATTGGAGTAAATGTGGAGCACTAACAGCAGAATACCCGTGACCTCAGGAGGAATAAGTCAGACTATAAACTTTAATTGGTTGTGGGGAACTGAATGCAATGGAATATCTGACTGCAGTGGGAAATAGAATGATAGCTTATTTGAAACCATGTGATGCTCTATTTTGTATTATATTTCTCATTTCTGATCTGTTCACAAATGGAGCTATGAATGTAGCTTGGAAATGTGATGGATTGTATGTGGGAAAATCTTCTCAGTTGGGTGGATATGTTTGGTCCAAAGTTTCCAAAGTTAAATGATCTGCTGGAGTTAAACAAATATAAGTCAACAATGTGGAGCTGGAGAAGCTCAGCAGGTCAGACTGCATTGGAGGAGCAGGGAAGTCGATGATGTTTTGGGCTGGGATCCTTCATCAGGACTGGGGAGGGAAGGGGAGGGGAGCTTAGAAATAAATGGGGGGGTAGGGCTGGGGGAAGGGAAGGTGAGATGGTGATAGGTGGATGTAGGTGGGGGTAATTGTGATTGGTTCATGGAAGGAGGTGGAGTGGACAGGTGATTAGGAGGATGGACACACAGGAATAAAAAAAATTAATAGGAATAAAATTACCTGTTTCAACAAATAACTGACTTTAGGATCTGGAATATTGTGACTCTGATTAATAATTGAGTTTGAGAGCATTTCAGAGAATTAACAGTACAAAATGCAGAATCTGGGTCATTAAATAGAGAAAATTTTGAATGAGACATTTGACTTAAGACATTACGACTCGATTTTGCCCAGCTCACAAATCCAATTTCTCGAGTTACGGGCATTTCTCTTATTTTCGTCTGATAATTACAAATATTCTGACTTTGTCGGTTGTCCAGACTCTGTCACACATTGCCCATTTTTTATTCCCAGCCGCTTCCAAAGAAGCAAGTGTTAACTCTAAAGTGTGACAAACTCAGGACTATTTGAATTGCATTTACAGAATATCTGTTCCTTAATCAGATCTTAATCAGATCATACGACACCAAGTTATAGTTCAACAGCCAAAAGAGAAAATGCTGGAAAATCTCAGCAGGTCTGGCAGCATCTGTAAGGAGAGAAAAGAGCTGACGTTTTGAGTCTAACTGACCCTTTGTCAAAGCTTTGATGCTGCCAGACCTGCTGAGATTTTCCAGCATTTTCTCTTTTGGTTTCAGATTCCAGCATCCACAGTAATTTGCTTTGAAAGTTCAACAGGTTTATTTAGAAGTACAGGTAGTCAATCCTTTATTCAAAATCCTGAAATCCGAAAAGCTCCCAAATCCAAAATTCCTTTTGTGAAGATTTTTCTCATTCACAAAGTTGTTTGGCGTGCAAACAGTTAACCCAACTCCACACTCACTCAACCCACATCGCTCAGATGTGACATGGGGGCATGACCCAGCACTGGCAGGCGTCAATTCTGTCTCAGGGCCTGTAATACCCACCAATGAGACTGCTGTTCAGTACAATTTTTTAAAAATTCACGATTAAACAGTCACTTATTTTGAAATGCAAAAACTTCCGAATTCCAAAAACCAACTGGTCCTGAGGGTTCAGATAAAGGATTGTGTACCTGTAGTAGCTATCGGAATACCTCTCCTTCGTTAGGTAGCTCATGGGGCAGGTTCATAAGACACAGAATTTAGAGCACAAGATCATAGTGTCATGCAACTGATACAATATATTGAAGAAATCTAGATTGCTGTTAAGTCTTTCTTTTAGAATGGGTTGCTTTCTTTTAGAATATGTAAATCCTAGAATTTCTTTCAAGTCATATTCCCGAGATAACTTAAGGTTTTACAAAAAATTATTCACATCGCTGCTTAGACAATGCATTAAATGTGTGAGGTTAGAGACTGTATCTATTCCATCCTTGAGTCAGACTGGTTCTAGTTCCAACGTAGGAACTTATAAAATGTTACATGGATTAACTGCCTGCATTCACTGCCTGCAGGTTGTGTGCTTTTTGAGCAACATAGATTGTATCTACAAATACAATTCTGCAAATGCAAATTCAGCCCATTGACTTAAATGTTTGTGTGTGTGCATGTGAGGGAGAGAGGAGCGTGTGTGTATGTGCATGCATGTGTATGCATGTATGTGTGTAAGGGAGAGAGTGTGTGTGTGTGTGTGTGTGTGTGCGAGCGTGTGTGCATGCTTGATAGACTGTGAGTGTGATGGAGTATAAGCCTGTGAGAGGGAGTGCAAGTGGTGATTGTATGTGTGTGTGGCTGAGAGAGAGAATATGTATGTGAGAGAGTCAATGTGAGTGTATGTGCATATAAGAATGTGTGTGTATGTGAGAGTATATGTGTGCATATAGTGTAGTGGAGTCAACTGTAGTGTAACATGAACCCCAGATCCCGTTGAGGCCAACCTCATGGGTATCAAATATGGATATCGACCACTCCATCTCTACACACTCCATTCAGCATGCACACACTCACACTCTGTCCCTGTCCCCCAACCCCCAACACACACACACACTCTCTCTCTCAGACACGCGCACATGCACACGCACACATAAGTCAATGAGGTGAATTTGCATTTGCAGAATTGTATTTGCAGATGCATTTGATTTTATATTATTGACCAGAGACAAAGTAATTTGTATTTTAACTCATCCATAAACACACCCTTGGCGAAAGCAAATTCAGCACAACATTGTGATTCTCATTGCGGTTTTCTCATTCTAACGTGGCAGAATGAAATACTGAAAGAACCCTTTCAACAACTGAGAGAGCCGTCAAGATTTTTTGTAGCAGCAGAGAGAGAGCTGTATTGACCAGTTTCAACTCCAAAACACGAAGTTCAACAACAGATAGCAGAAACTAAAACCCGAAGTTTGTGAACTATGGTTTATGAATTCCATCACAAACACGAAGTTTGTGAGCCTAACTCCATCCACTCAGGATGTTGTTGTGTAAATTTAAAAAATATCAAAGCTATTTACTCTGCTTTCCACGGAGCAGACACCTCACCATTAGTTGACAATAGCTCTCTTCAAGAGAAACAGGACAAAATAAATCCCTCTTAATGGCATACTTCCCACACACTGTAGTCCCATGTAGCCCGGTCCATGTTAGAATGAAAGCTTTCCTTCTCTGAAAGACATTTGTGAAGGAGATGGGATTCTTTTTTTCCTGACAACTGATAACAGTTTAGTGGTCACCATTAGACTGTTAAGTCTAGATTTGTATTGAATTCACTGTCTGCCGTTGTGGATATCGAACCCAGCTCCCCTTGATCTCTGAAATCATTGTCTCACAAGACCAAAATGCCATCATCTCCCCTAATCTTTGACATTGGACTGGATCCACAGCAGCAGTCCCTGATACCAAGCTCCAAGAAGGCAGCGGAGTAGGATGTTCCAGCCAGAACTCATCCGCTCCACGTGTTCTTCTTTCTCTTTTCCTGCTCCTTTCCTTCCTGGCCGCTGGTGAGCAATGATTCCTTGCCTGCAGAGACGATTCCCAGCCTCTGGCAACCACTCCCGTCCTCTAGGGAGCACGATTCCTTGCCTGCAGAGAGGATTTGTGCTCTTTGGTGACAACTCCTGGACTGGCACAGCAGCCTCCTCTCACGGTCTCCTGGCCTGGCACAACAGCTTCCTGGCATGTTGTGGGCAGCCTTAATGTTCCCATAGCAGCATTCCGGTGAGGCATGGCATCCTCCTGGCCTGTTGCAAGGGCCTCCCAGCCTAGCGCAGCAGCCTTCCAGCATGGCGTGCCATCCTCCCATCCCGGTGCAGTGGCCTCTCAGTGTGGCATCCTCCTGACCTGGTACAGTGGCCTTACAGCACAGTGCCCTCCCCGCCTGGTGCAGCAGCCTCCCGGGGTGACATGGCAACGTCCTAGTCTGGCGTATGAGCCTCCTTGCATAGCAGCTTCACGGCATTGTGTGTCACTGATGCGGATTGAAAACTAGCTGCCAGCATGGTCAGCTGTCCTGAACTTTTACTTTTGTATCTCAGTCGGTACTGTAATTGGTGAGGTATAAACTCTTCACTGTACTCATTGAGTATATGTGACAATAAAGGCTATTCGATGTTTGCTCCCCTAGAACAAAATTGTGGTGCAATTCTGGTGATCTCCACAGAGAGTGCTGGTTAAACCGTGAGGACTCCTAGCCCTAGTGTGTGCTCCAAATCTGGGAGGGGGGGGGTTTCCATTCACAGGAAGAGGGACTAGGAGAGGAGTTTGGGTGCATGAACCTGGACATCAGGCAAGAGGCTTTGCTTAATCCCAGATAAAGTGTCTGATTTCTAAACTGGAAAGATGCAATGAACTATGTTGCATGGAGTCAGATTTTATTTGTGTGAAGACTATGGTTTACAGGCTTGAACATGTGGCGGAATTCCATCACAAATATTGGAAGTTGGGCGGCATGGTGGCTAGGTGATTAGCACTGCTGTCTTGCAGCATCAGGAAGACAGGTTCAATCCCAGCTCCTGGTGACTGTGTGTTGATTACACATTCTCCCTGGGTCTGTATCAGTTTCATTTGGGTGCTCTGGTCTCCTTACACAGTCCAAAAATGTGCAGGGTCGGTGGATTGGCCATGGGAAACACAGCGTTACTGGGATTGGGAGGCAGGTGTTTTGAGTGGGACACTCTTCAGAGAGTTGGTGTGGACTTGTTGGGCTGAAGGACTTGTTTCCATACTGTACAGATTTTTTTAAAAAAGCACTTCTTTTAATTTTGATGCAATCTAACCTGGGACATGGTGGTTGGATTCACTGCTGAATACCTTCAACGTTCTGATTGTCAGTATGTTCAGTCCTGTGCATGAGGGAGTGACTCAATGTCCAATCATTCACCTGTCCATAATGTGGAGGGCATCCATTTCTGGTTACTGTGCTGTGATTCCATATCTTGTACTGTCCTTCATAAAGTGTGGATATAAAATTCTGGAGGCAATCTGAGCTGTGGAGACTCCAAAACTGAATGCAAACATTTTGCAGTTAATGTCCATGTCAGGTGTCTCCCATTCTCTACTTTATTGATCCCAGATGTCTTCTTGTGGATGTTGTGGTCTTATGAGAAACTCCTGCCAGTCAGAGTAACTTATGAAAGAGAAGAAACAACTTCTGCTTTCCCCCAAAAATATTGAGTATATTAAAGTGTTTCTGGGGGTGATTTGCTGCTGATGCATTTCCCTATGTGTCTCTAGAAGGGCAATTGTTTGGTTTGAGAGGTGTTACTATAATTGTTCAGATGATAAGACACAGAGCAACAATTATCTTTGTGCTAAAATCCATCATGCATAGAGAATATTTGATCAGTAACTTTGTCTCTTTTTTTCCTTTCTCTCTCTTACAGTTAGTCCAGCAGCAATTTTAATCTTGTCTGAGGGCAAGTGTGGTCTTTCGACATGCACCGCTCGCTATCTGGTAACCATGGCAGTGTCTGATCTACTGTACGTTACTTTTGATATCATGCTTTCTAAGTTTACTTACTATTATTATCCATGGTGCCTTCTGGACATCACTCCTGTTTGTAGCACCATCTATGCCCGGAGCCGCTTGACCATTGATTGTTCTGTCTGGTTCGCTGTCGCTTTTTCTTTTGATTGATTTGTTGCCATTTATATTCATCAGATGACATCTCAGTATTGCACAGACAAAACTGCAATGAGGGTTCTAGCAATAATCTGAATTTTCCTTTCTTGAAAGAATATTCCCAACTATTTTCGATTTGAAGCCGAAATGATCATTAACAATATTCCATGGTATTGTTACACCACCTACAGATATTATAATGATGCTCATTGGCTGAGTTATCGATATATTGAAACATTTTTAACACCACTTCTCCCATTCACTTTTATTCTCTTTCTGAACATCCTGAATACATGAGTGAGAATTTAAAATTGAGAATTTGGAGGATAGTGTGTCTGTGTTGGTTCTTGCAATCACAGGATGATCAGGGAAACTTGGGATATGCTGGAAAAGCAGGAGGGAGGAAGACATAGGGACAAAGTAAAGGTATGGAGTTTATAATCTCGTCTCCAGCCGATATGGTGCTTGTTACAAAGGTCTAGATATAACTACCGAAAAAATGACTGTTTCACCAAATATAAACTGTGGCAGGGGTTTAGGAGCTGTTTTGCAGATGGAAACAATTCTTCATGATGATGTAAGTATCATTTTGAATTTATCACACCCTTCAATATGAAGCCACAAGCAAACAGGGTTCACCCAGAGTCAGTTCACAGTGAGCTCCATGGAGACAGTGAGAGCCACAAAACATTTTCATGGAAGTACAAGACACATTTTTCAGGCAGTTAAGACACGCAAGGGACTGAGGAGTCAAAGAAAAATAGAGAATGACCCCGAGATAGAGAGCAGAAAGAAATCGGTGACTTTACTCTTTGCTGTATCTGTCAGCTTCATATTTCTCTGGTTGGTGTATATTTTATATTTCTTCAATGTTGATTATTATTTGAATGATTTTTATCTCTGAACTAATCACATATATGCTGCGAGACTTAAGTTGCTGCATAAATGCATTTATTTATGTGGTGATGCAGAATAGTCTCAGAGACCAGTTAAAGTATGCAGTGAAATATCCACTTATAAAAATAATTCAATTGAAGAATAAATGCATGGAGCTGGGAGTCAACATTAGGTGCAGCAGATAACGGAACGAGGAGTCCATGTGAGGAATGGACCGAAAGGAGAAGGAGGAGCAGCAACATGATAACACTCCTTTCCTAATGGGCAAGGACTGACTCCATCTGAGGGGCAAAATGACAGAGACTGGAGGGGTAAAGCCAGTGTAAAGTGCTGTTAGTAATCAGCAACAATTAGTAGGAAGTGGGACAACAAAAGCAAAACCGAAAAAGGAATTAAATATGCACAAAAGAAAATTCATCCGAAGCAACCAAAAGAGGGCAGTCATCTGAAGCAATCCATTCTCAGTGAGTGAACCAGACACAGATAAAAAACATGTCCTGAGGGAATTATCACTGTTCACTGCAGGCCAGAGTGGAAAAACCAATGACTGACTCCTGCCCATTCTTCCGCACTGAAGTCTCTGATATATACATCTGGAAAAAGTGAAAAACAAAAGTTCCTGTTATAAAGACTAAATAATGTGATGTGTAAACAGCAAAAAAAACCTGCCTTTTCATTACAAACATATTTTCATCGATAATTTACTTTGCCCATTCACACTGTCTGCTCTGCCCTGAGACTGATATCACTCCATTTCATTATTCATTTCTTTACACAATCTTTGGGAAAGTCGTTGGGAAACTCTAAGGCCCAATTAGAGGGCTTGGTGGCAGATATGATTTGAAGCTTGGGAATGGGGTCAGATATGGCAAATGAGGCGACATCTTGTACTTCCATGAAAATGTTTTGTGGCTCTCACTGTCTCCGTGGAGCTCACTGTGAACTGACTCTGGATAAACCCTGTTTGCTTGTGGCTTCATATTGAAGGGTGTGATAAATTCAAAATGATATTTACATCATCATGAAGAATTGTTTCCATCTGCAAAACAGCTCCTATATCCCTACCTCAGTTCATATTTGGTGAAACAGTCACTTATTTGGTTGTTATATCTGGATCTTTGTAACAAGCACCATAACACCAGATTATAAACTCCATATCTTTATTTTGTCCAAATGTCTTCCTCCCTCCTGCTTTGCATATCCCAGCAAATCCCAATATTCCCTGATCATCCTGTGATTGCAAGAACAAACACAGGCATATTGTCCTCCAAATTCTCGATTTTAAATTCTCACTCGTGTATCCAAAATGTTCCATGTTCTTCCACTGATTTCTTTTTTTTTCGGATTGTGTGAGTCTTGTTGCATAAACTCAATATGAAAGTGTTCGATGTTCTGCTATGCTGTAAATGTTACCAGATGGTGTGATGGTTTGAAAAAAATTACAGGCTTTGTTGCAGAAAGTCAAATGAAATGGCGGATAACAATTCCAAAAACAATATTAAGTCTGATGATTGGGAGCAATTTAGGATCCCGCAGCACATGACCAAGAAACTGATCAGGGAGGGAGAGAATATGGATGCAGCCTTCCCTTGAAGCCAAGATGCCACTTACATTCCCAAGCCATTTCTCGATTATCATCTCCCCAACAGCACTCACAAATTTATTTGGAGGAATTGTATGGATGTTCATTCCAGTCCTACCAAGATGTAAACTGTCCATCTTGTTGAGTTCGAGCCTGCTCCAGAGCTGGTCCTAATGCCTTGAAACATGCTGCCTGACCTTCTGAACCCATTTTCCAGTCACATGTAAAACCATCCAATTATCCTGCTCGGATTCTGATCAACACGTGGGACTGGCAGTAATTCTGAGAATACTCTTTCCACATCCTGCTTTTCAATCTCATTCCTTGCTGCCTCAAATCTGTTTCATGGACCACATCCCCGCATTCCCACCGAGGTCTTTGTCACCAACATGGAAACTGATGTCTGATCTCGATCATCTCAGGGGACTCCTGAGATACCTGGCTGTCATGTTTTTTCCTTATTTACCCATACACACTAACTGTGATGTAGGCACCTCGGTAAATGTGTTATTCCCCTCATCCTCAGCCCCGTGAATGGCCTACAGTTACTCCCATTCTCGATAAAAGAACTCTAGTTTATGCACACTGTCACATTTCCAAGAGATATGTTTATCTCGGACACTTCAAACCTCCCACAGTCCCACATTCCACAGGCTGACCATATCCTTGCTCAGAGACAAAATAAAACTGCAGATGTTGAATTCCAAGGGAGACAAGCAGGAGGCTGGAAGAACACAGCAAGCCAGGCAGTATCAGGAGGTGGAGAAGGCAATATTTTGGGGGTAACTCTTCTTCAGGACTGGGGGTGGGTTTGTGGGGAGCTGCAGATAAAGGGGTTGGCAGGGGCAAGGTGGTGGGGATCGGTGAAGACAGGTCGAGGGTATGACCTGATTGGTCAATGGGAGGAGTGAATCCGGTTGGTGGCTGGGAGGAAGGGTCGATGAGAGGAATGGAAGGGAGCGGGGAGGGGCTAGGAAGGGAATCAGGGGATGGGAAAGGGGGTTATTTTAAATTGTCTCACCTGTAAGGACTCTTTGGGGCACTGGATGGAGGTGAAGGGGGTGGTGTTCTGGTAGGTTTTGCATCATTAGTGAGACAGAGGTTCACCTGCCTCTCCTCCAACCTAGTTTACTGTATCCGGTGCTCCCGGTGTGGTCTTCTCTACATCTGGGAGACCAAACATAAACTTAGTGAACGGTTTGCCAAGCATCTTGGCCAGGCCCACAGATGCCGACCGGACCTCCCAGTCATAGCCCATTTTAATTCCCTTCCCACTTCCTTTCTGACATGACCATCCTTGGCTTCCTCTACTGCCACAACAAATTAAACTACAAATTGGAGGAAAAACACCTCATCTTCTGTCTGGGCAGCCTGCAACACGGAGTACTCAACATTGAGTTCTCCAATTTCAAGTAACCCCCTTTCCTATCCTTGACTCCCTTCCCAGCCCCTCACCTCTCGTAATGATACGAAAGTCGGAGGAGTTGTAGACAGTGAGGAAGGATATGGCAGGTTACAGCGGGATATAGAGAAGCTGCAGAGCTGGGCAGAAAGGTGGCAAATGGAGTTCAATGTAGCTAAGTGTGAAGTGATTCACTTTGGTAAGAGTAATAAAAAGATGGATTACTGGGCTAATGGTAGACTACTTGGTAGTGTGGAAGAGCAGAGGGATCTTGGTGTCCATGTACACAGATCTCTGAAAGTTGCCACCCAGGTAAATAGTGCAGTGAAGAAGGCATATGGCGTACTGGCTTTTATTGGTAGAGGAATTGAGTTCCGGAGTCCTGAGGTCATGCTGCAGTTGTATAAGACTCTGGTGCGGCCGCTTCTGGAATATTGTGTGCAGTTTTGGTCGCCATACTATAGGAAGGATGTGGAGGCACTGGAACGGGTGCAGAGGAGGTTTACCAGGATGTTGCCTGGTATGGTAGGAAGATCCTATGAGGAAAGGCTGAGGCACTTGGGGTTGTTTTCTTTGGAGAAAAGAAGGTTTAGGGGTGATTTGATAGAGGTGTACAAGATGATTAGGGGGTTAGATAGGGTTGACAGTGAGAACCTTTTTCCGCGTATGGAGTCAGCTATTACAAGGGGGCATAGCTTTAAATTAAGGGGGGGTAGATATAGGACTGATGTTAGGGGTAGGTTCTTCACTCAGCGAGTCGTAAGATCATGGAATGCCCTGCCAGTAGCAGTAGTGGACTCTCCCTCTTTATGGGTATTTAAGCGGGCATTGGATAGGTATATGGAGGATAGTGGGTTAGTGTAGGTTAGGTGGGCTTTGATCGGCGCAACATCGAGGGCCGAAGGGCCTGTACTGCGCTGTATTGTTCTATGTTCTATGTTCTAACTGGATTCATTCCTCCCATCGACCAAACAGCTTGTCCTGTCTTCCCCTATCTCCACCAAAACCTCAAGAGAAAGATTTTTTTCAGGGACCTTTCAAACCTCACCACCTTCTCTCTGATCACCTCGCTAATGGGATTTACACAATATAATGTGGTCTCTGTGAAGTGAAGCTGTTTTGATCTTCTTGCTGATCACATTCACTCTCAGAGAGATCAGCCAGAGACACGGTCAGTGCAGTGACCTAGCCTTCCCTGTGTTTCCTGGAGCAGCCTCGTGTCTCCGATGAAGCCAGTTTATAAACCAATTGTGATATCTGAGCTCTCTCTGTGATGTACACGGTGAGGTCACACTTTGACCTGTCCAGTTCAAGGGGCCTCACTACGATCAAACAGGGAGTTACTGAAACCCTCACTATAACGTCCCTCAGCCCCAGCACCCCTCCCTATCTCTGTAACCTTCTATAGCACCTAGAATCCTTCCATCTCTGTCACTTCCATTAATCTCTATAAACCTCCCTATCTCTGTAAATTCTGCCAGCCCCTAAACTCTTCCCTACCTTTGTAACATGCTCCAGCCCCTGCACACCTCCCCAGTTCTGCCACCTCCCAGAGCACCTATAACCCTCCCATCTCTGTTACCTCCTTTAGCCACAATAAGCCTCCCTATATCTGTAAACCTGCTCTATCTGTACACCCCTCATCTCTCTAATGTCCTTGAGAAACTATAAACCTCCCTATCTCTGTAAATGCTGCCAGCCACTAAACTCTTCCCTACCTTTGTAACATGCTCCAGCCCCTGCACACATCCCCAGTTCTGCCACCTCCCAGAGCACCTACAACCCTCCCATCTCTGTTACTCCTTTAGCCACAACAAGCCTCCCTATATCTGTAAACCTACTCTATCTGTACACCCCTCATTTCTCTAATGTCCTTGAGAAACTACAAACCTCCTTAACTCTTTCAATTCAACCATCCAATAAAACTCATCTTTGTAACCTTCTCCAGACACTGCATCTGTCCCTATCCCAGTAATCTGTTCCAGCCCCGACATCCCTTCCTCTTTCTGTGTCACCATCCAGCAGTTACATCCCTCCCTGTATGAGAAGCCATCTTGACTATCAACATTATTCCATATCTCTCCGACAGCCTCCAACTCATACACCACTCCCTACCTCTGTAAACTCCTCTAGCTCCAACACCCCTCGTTATCTCTGTAATTTCCTTCCAGCACCACACCCTCCTTATCTCCTTATCCCCCTCCAGCCCCTTCACTATCCTTCCAGGATATAGACACTTCAGAAAGGACAGGGAGGGAAGTAAAAGGGGGAGAGGAGTTGCATTGTTGGTCAGGGATGATAGCACGGCTGTGCGAAAGGACACTATGGAGGGCTTGAGTAGCGAGGCATTATGAGTGGGGCTGAGAAATAAGGGTGCAGTTACATTGTTGGGGCTGTATTACAGGCCTCCCAACAGTGAGCGTGAGGGAGAAGAATGAATAGGTAAACAGATTTTGGAAAGATGTAGAGACAACAGGGTAGTGGTTACGGGAGATTATAATTTTCCCAACATTGACTGGGATACACGTAGTGTCAGAGGTCTGGATGGGGCATAACTTGTAAGAAGCGTCCAGGAGAATTTTTTAGAGCAGTATGTCAATAGTCCGATGAGGAAAGAGGCCATATTGCACTTGGTGTTGGAGAATGAGCCAGGACAGGTGGTAGAAGTTACGGTGGGGGATTTCTTTAGGAACAGTGACCACAATTCTGTAAGTTTTAGAATACTTGTAGACAAAAATGAGAGTGGTCCTAAAGGAAGAGTATTAAACTGGGTCAAGGCCAGTTATATCAAAATTAGGCAGGAGCTGGGAAATGTGGATTTGACACAGCTGTTCGAAAGGAAGTCCACATTTGATATGTGGGAGGCTTTCAAAGATAGCTTAAAGTTAGTGCAGGGTAGGCATGTCCCGTTGAAAGCAAAGGATAGGAAAGGCAAAATTCGTGAACTGTGGATGACAGGAGAAATTATACGACTAACCAAGAGGAAAAGGGAAGCGTACATAAGGTCAAGGCAGCTAAGAAGAGAACAAGCCCTGGAGGAATATTGGAAGAGTAGAACCTGTCTTAAATGATGAATCAAGCGGGCTAAAAGGAGTCATGAAATAGCTTTAGCAAGCAAATTTAAGGACAATCCCAAAGCCTTTTATTATATAAGAAGCAAGCGGGTAACTAAAGGATAATGAAGGAAGGCTGTGTGTCGAACCGGAGAGAATGGGTTGGATTCTGATTGATTACTTTGCCTCAGTATTCACTAAGGAGAGGGACATGATGAATGTTGAGATTAGAGATAGATATTTGATGAGTGTGGATCATGTTAACATCAGTCAGGAAGTTGTGTTGGGTGGGCTAGAGGTTATTAAGGTGGACAAATCCCCAGGACCGGATGGGATCTGTCCCAGATTGCTGAGGGAGATGAGAATGGAAATAGCTGGGGCCTTGACAGATATCTTTGTAGCATCCCTAAAAACAGGTGAGGTGCCGAAGGACTGGAGGGTTGCTCATGTTGTGCCCCTGTACAATAAGGGTAGAAGGAATATTCCAGGTAACTACTGACCAGTGAGCCTGACGTCAATGGTGGCAAATATGTAGGAGAAAGTACTGAGGGATAGGATCTATATATACTTAGAACAGAATGGGCTTATCAGTGATTGGCAACATGGTTTTGTGCGGGGGAGATTGTGCTTTGCCAACTTAATAGAGTTCTTTGAGGAAGTGACCAAGTTGATAGATGAAGGAAGGGCTGTAGATGTCAAACACATGAACTTTAGTAAGGCATTTGGTTAGGTTCCCCATGGTAAACCAATAGAGAAAGTGAAGTCACATGGTGTGTGGAGTGTTTTAGCTCGGTGGATAAAGAACTGGTTGAGCAACAGGAGACAGAGAGTAGTGATTGAAGGGAGTTTCTCAAAATGGAGAAAGGTTCCACAGGGACACTGTTGTTTGTACTGGGGGCTCTGTTGTTTGTGATATACATAAATGATCTGGAAGAGGGCACTGTTGATATGATCAGCAAGTTTGCAGATGACACAAAGATTGGTGGAGTAGTAGAAAGCATAGGGGATTGTCAAAGAATACAGGAGAATATAGATAGACTGGAGAGTTGGGCAGAGAAGTGGCAGGTGGAGTTCAATCCAGGTAAATGTGAGGTGATGCATTTTGGGAAGTCTATTTCTAGAGCGAATTGTACTGTAAACGGAAGAGTCTTGGGGAAAATTGATGAGCAGAGAGATCTGGGACTTCAGGTCCATTGTACCCTGAAGGTTGCTGCACAGGTGGATGGAGTGGTCAAGAAGGCCTTCATCGGACGGGGTATTGACTATAAGAGCTGACAGATCATGTTACAGTTGTATAGGGCTATGGTTTGGCCACATTTGGAATACTGCATATAGTTCTGGTCACCACATTACTAAAAGGATGTGGTCACTTTGGAGAAGGTGCAGAGAAGGTTTACGAGTATGTTGTCTGGTATGGAAGGTGCTAGCTATGAAGAGAAGTTGAGTAGGTTAGGTTTATTTTCATTAGAAAAAAGGAGATTGAGGGGGGACATGATTGAGGTCTACAAAATCATGAAGCGTATAGACAGGGTAGATAGAGATGAGCTTTTTCCCAGGGTGAAGGATTCAATAATGAGAGGTCATACTTTCAAGGTGAGAGGTGAAAAGTTTAAGGGGGGGATACACACAGCATGTACTTTACACAGAGGGTGATAGGTGCCTGGAACGCGTTGCCAGCAGAGGTAGTAGAGGCAGGTATGGCAGATTAATTTGAGATGCATCTGGACAGATGCATGAGAAGGTGGGGAGCAGAGGGATACTTAGGTATTGGGCGACAGGTTTAGACAGTTGATTTGGATCGGCTCAGGCTTGGAGGGCTGAAGGGCCTGTTCCTGGGCCATTAGATTTCTTTGATTTTTGTTCACAACCAGCTATATCTGTATTGTCCAGAGCATATAGCGGTGATTTGTCATGTCAACAAAGATTGCTCATCAGTGACAGACAGAGTGGGTTTTTGGTTAATACAGAATTCTCGGGATGTAACAGTGCCCTGAGAAGATGGGCCCATTACAGCAACAGCCAGAGGACATTTCCCTGTGTCCTCCCACTGAAACTGGGTTGGAACAGATTTTCTGTAAAATCAATGAATTGGTCACTTGACTCCAGGTCCGTTTCCTGCAAACTGAGAGTAAATGGCCATATTTGAGTTAACAATGAGAAACAGACAGAATTTATTCAGAATCTGACAGTAATCATGCATCCTGTAAACAGTGAAGGGAACGTGACAGAGTATCTCCCTTTGTTATCGCTGTCACAGTTTTCTTTTGTTTTGATTCCTTTCAGATGACAGTTGGTAAGGATCCAGTAATTTGCATCCCCATCTTCTGTTTTTTCTCTTTTCCCACTGCACCCTCCACCCCTTCCTTGGTTAATATTGTTACTCTGTCATTTCAGCCTCTCCTGCCCTCCAGCCCATCACAGCCTTTCCCTTCTGCTCTTCTTCCCACCTTCCAGCTGAGACACAAGTCACAATGCGAGTAGTTCCCTCTCACACACACTCACATTATCACTGACAGAGACACAGCTCATACAGAGACAGTGTTCAGTCTCACTACGATCCCACTTTCCAGTGATATATTTTTATTCTAACACTCATACAAAGCAAGAGAGAAAGGAGTCATTTCTCTCCAAATTGGTCTGTAAACAAATCCCAGCCTCTAAATCACAGCAACTATAAGATCAATCAGAACTGTGTTAATATCTCAATAGTAACCTACAACAACCAATTGAAGAGTATGTTTATGCAGATTTATAATTTGAAATACTATATACTCCAGATGCTGTGAACATTAAATAAAAACAGAGACTATTGGAAATACTCAGTCACTTTCTCTGATGATAGATCATTGACCAGAAACATTCATTGTGTTTCTCTCTCCACAGATGCTGTCTGATCTGCTGAGTATTTGCTGTTTGCATCATGAAAATTTACTCCATGTTCAGAAGGCACACAAGTTATTTAATTAAAACAGGTATTCCCATAGAGTTCAGGTTATTTATAATTGATATACCACATAGAAAACTATTTATACATTACAATATTAAAGGTATAATTACAAACAAAAATATGGAGATAAACATTAAATATATGGTCCTAATCCATCAGACATACAAAGAATAACAGATCTGAGTGCTGAGTGATCTCACTCCTCTGTACAATATCAAAGGCTGGGAAACAAACATGCTGTAATATCCAGAGATTGAATTAATCCCACTGTCAGCTTGAAAATCTTTAACCTTTGAATCAGGCCTATACTTTTCCATAGCTATTTAAAAACTAATAGAATTGTGGAAAGTGTTTCCCCACGAATACCTCAGTGACTTGCCCTTTCCTTATTTCCCAAGAGAAGGTTGGGTTTTGCCCCTTCTCTCAGAGGGCCATCTACATACTAATTGAGAAAGATTTATTGCATACACTTAACAAATTCCTCACAGCCATTACCAATCTGTGTTTGGAAAGTTAAGATCCACTTATTATTCTTACACCTATCAGTGACTTCCCTACATATTTGCTCCTCAATATCCCACTGACTACTGGGGAATCTATAGTAAAATCCCATCAAAGTAATAACAACCTTTTTTCACAACTCAGATAGCTTCACTGGACGATCCATCAGGAACATCCTCTCTCAGTATTGCCGTGATATTTCCCTAATCAAAACAGACAGTCCCACTCCTTTGTTGCCTCCCCTTTTCATCCTTCCTAAGAACAGTTCATTTGAGCTCAATTTTGGAGCACCCGATCTTACTACTTCTGATGAAGGGTCACTGACTTGAAATGTTAACTATTTTCTCTCCATAGGTGTTGCCAGACCTGCTGAATTTCTCCAGCAGTTGTGGTTTACCCAGCTTCAGCAGCAAGTCAAATTCCATTTTATTTCTTCATTCCCCTTTCTCCTGCTGTGACTGTCATGCTCGGGACGTCCTGGTATTGGCTCATTTAATTGGTTTCAATGACATCACTGTCCTGTTTTAAGCCCATTCCCAGATGTCATCTCTCTGCTCCTCTCGTCAAGATTACGGTTGAAGAAATGTGTGCAGCTGTCTGGGGTGTTATTTCCAAATGCCGTATCTTCATAGTCATTGTAACAATGGGACACAGTTCTCCAATACAGTGTTTATGTCTTGACTATCTTTGATGCAGTTCCTTGGTCAGGGAAACATTTCGACTTCAAAACCAATTCATGAGATGATGCCTCAGACAAATCTTTCCCACAGATCTTCACCATAACATGTTTATATTCATTAACATGGAATAAATCACAAACATAGGAACATGGTTCATTGTGATTAAAGTAATAAACTACTAAGCGATGCATTGGATTATTGTTTGTGTGTGTGCATTAGTGTGTGAGTGTGCAGTGGCAACATTAATCACCTTGCACTTGACAGCCCTATAATTTTCATTGTTATCCTTTTGCTCTTAATTTCATAATAAACCACTTTTTCTTTTTGATCTTACCCACTAACATTGCCCTGTCCTTCCTTGGCCTTTCCAAGTGTTTTTTTTAGTTTTCAGTTCACCCATTTAGATTCTCGACTAAGCTTCCCATAGTTTTTGAATTGTTTTGTCAGGATCAGTATCTTTCTTTTACTGTTTCCTGTCACCTTGTCTGCTAGGGGACACCTATGGGGCACTAGATCTGGAAGCATAATGATTTCAGTTGTTGGGTCATGTTTACACTGTGTCTCTAGAAACTCACTTTTGAAATCCTCCCACTGATTTGTCATTATTTTATCTTCAAATATCTGCATCCAATTGAACTTCGTCAGATAATCTCTCAGATTCATGAGATTTCCTTCATCAGACATGGATGTCTAATATTAAGGGAAGAGGTGTAGGACATGGCTGAGATGCATTGGAGGGCATTTTCAACCATGTGGGAGGGGACATTACGGTCTTTAAAGAAGGAGGCCATCTGGTGTGTTCTCTGGTGGAACTGGTTTCTATTTCCCCTCCCCCCTCTTTACCCCAGTTCCAACCTTCCAGTCAGCACTGACCCCATGACCTGTCCCACCTTTCAATCTTCCTTACCACCTACCTGCTATATCCTTCTCTCTGACCTATCACCTTTATCCTCACCTCCATCCACCTATTGCACTCTCAGCTACCCACCCCACTTCCATTTAACTCTCCACCCCCGAGGCTCCCAGCCTCATTCCTGACGAGGGGCTCCTGCTTGAAAGGTCGATTTTCCTGCTCCTCGGATGCTGCCTGACCTGCTGTGCTTTTCCAACACCACTTTAATCTTGACAATGTGAGAGTCCTCAGGGCAGGCCTTGGTTCTCCATCCCGCTCTGATTGGTTAGAGAGTCTGTCCATCTCGCGCTTATAGCCAATAGGAAGTGTGGTCCCACCTTGGGACTGTCGTCTCGATGTGATTGTGAATGAAAAGAGAAATCACTTGAGAAACTCAGCAGGTTTGGCAGATTCTGTGGAGTTAAAACAGAGGTAACGTTTCAGATCCAGTAATCCTTCATCGTAACTGATAGGAACCTACGCTGCACTCCCTCAATCGCCAGAATGTCTTTCCTCAAATTTGGAGACCAAAACTGCGCACAATCTTCCAGGTGCGGTCTCACCAGGGCCCTGTACAGCTGCAGAAGGACCTCTTTGCTCCGATACTCAATTCCTCTTGTTTTGAAGGCCAGCATGCTATTAGCTTTCTTCACTGCCTGCTGTACCTGCATGCTTGCTTTCATTGCTTTCATTGAATGAACACCTAGATCTCGTTGTACTGCCCCTTTACCTAACTTGACTCCATTTAGGTAGTAATCTGCCTTCTTGTTCTTGCCACCAAAGTGGATAACCACACATTTATCCACATTAAACTGCATCTGCCATGCATCCGTCCACTCACCTAACCTGCCCAGGTCACCCTGTATTCTCCTAACATCCTCCTCACATTTCACCCTGTCACCCAGCTTTGTGTCATCAACAAATTTGCTAATATTACTTTTAATACTTTCATCTACATCATTAATGGTAGGTCAAGTTTTGCAGCTTCCCTCGTAGGTAGATCCACAAACTGAATCAGAAAATGTTCTTGTACACCCTTAACAAATCCCTCTCCATCCAAGCCCTTAACACTATGTCAATCCCAGTCTATGTTTGGAAAGTTAAAATCACCTACCATAACCACCCTATTATTCTTACAGATAACTGAGATCTCCTTACAAATTTGGTTCTCAATTTTTCACTGACTATTGAAGGGCAATTGTAGTACAATCCCAATAAAGTGATCATCCCTTTCTTATTTCTCAGTTCTACCCGAATAACTTTCCTCTATGCATTTGCAGGAAGATCCGCCCTAAGTACAGATGTAATGTTATCACTAATCAGAAATGCCCTTCTCCTTCCTCTCTTGACCACCTTTTTATCCTTCCGGTAGCATCTATGCCCTGGAATATTAAGCTGTCAGTCCTGTCCATCCTCAGCCACATCTCTATAATTGCCATGCTATCCCAGTCCCATGCTGAGGTCATCTGCCTTACTTGCTAGGCCCTGTGCATTAAATAAATGCAGTTTAATTTACCAGTCTTATTTCATTCTCTGCATGGTTCCTGCCTCCCCTGATAATTTGATTTCCTCCTTTTCACAACTTTTATTGAGGCTGGGAATCCTGCAGTGAGTAACTCACCTCCTGAATCCCCAAAGCCTGTCCCATCGAGAAGGCACAAGTCAGGAGTGTGTGATGGAATACTCCTCACTTGCCCTGGATGGGCAACTTTTCTCTCTTTCCTCACTGTCTCCTTGGGTCTCTCTTTACTAGCACCGCACTCCCACCTCCTGCCACCCTGGACCCTTTCCCACCCTGCACCAGTTTAAATCCTCCTGCACAGTTTAAATCCTCCTGCACAGTTTAAATCCTCCTGCACAGTTCTAAGACATCTCCCTGCCAGTATATTCGACAAGTTTGAAAACCTTACAAACTTTAAAAAATATTTGGATGAGCACTTGAATCATCACAACATTCAAGCCTATGGGATGCAGTATAATTTGGGTGAATGTGAGGTTATTCACTTTGGAAGGAAACACAAGGAGACAGATTCCTACCTTAATGGCTGTAAATTGGGAGAGGGGAGTGTGCAGTGGGACCTGGGGGTCCTTGTGCACCAGTCACTGAAGGTGAGCATGCAGGTGCAGCAGGTGGGAAAGAAGGCAAATGGTATGTTGGCCTTCATTGTAATAGGTTTCAAGTACAGGAGCAGGGACGTGTTGTTGCAAATATACAGGGCCTTGCAGAGGCAACACCGAGAATATTCTGGGCACTTTTGGTCTGTTTTTCTGAGGAAGAACATTCTTGCTCTCAAGGGAGTGCAGCGAAGATTTACCACACTGATTCTGGGGAGGGCGGGACTGACCTATGAGAAGAGATTGACTAGGGTTAGGATTGTTTTTGCTGGAGTTCTGAGGAATGAGGAGAGATCTCATGGAGACTTATAAAATTCTAACCAGACTAGACGGGGTAGATGCAGACAGGATATTCCCAATGGTGGGAATGTCCAGAACCTGGGGTTACAGACTGAGCATTCAGGATGGACCATTTAGGAATGAGATGAGGAGACATTTCTTCACCCAAAGAATGGTGAGCCTGTTGAATTCATTACCACAGGAAGTAGTTGATGACAAAACATTGAATGTATTCAAGAGGCAGTTACATACAGACTTAGGGTGAATAGGATCAAAGGTTATGGGGAAAAACAAGATTAGCCTATTGAATTGGACAATCTGCTGTGATTGTGACGCATGGCTGAGCAGGCTTGAGGGGCCAAATGGCCTCTTCCTGCTCCTGTCTTCTATGTTTCTCTGTAGCATTGAATGCCACATTGTTTGGAGAAGACATTTCTCTCATACTTCATTGGTCTTAATTATGTCTATCTTAGATTGATGTCATCTCACTTTTATTCTTCATCTGTGAAAATGACTTTTTGAGTCCACATCATCAAATGCCCTCAATTTTAAACATATACCTAAGCGGCTTCCTGCTCTTCCTTCCAATGTAAGTACACCGGCTCTTAAAGTTACTTGCCACTGTCCTGCCCATTCTGCTAACCTTCCTGTACTCTGCTACTTTATTACAATCTTCCTCAGTATTAGCCATAAGCCCCAATTTCCTGTCATCCACATAACTGCTATACCTCTGATCTCCAGACACAATTATTTTAGATAATTATTTTCAGGACTATAACCCTATGGAACAACACATTCTTTCAGTCTGAGCAACTAGCTTTAAGATTTAGTTTTTATTTGTAGCTGAGCTTTTCCAGCAATTTTTGTTTTTGTTTCTGATTTACAGCATCGGCAATTCTTTTGGTTTTTAAATGAATGTCCACCATATTGCTATCTATTCTGTTCCTTCTTTCCTGAATCCATGTTGCAACTTTAGTCATGCGTTGACTTGGAGGTACCTTTTAAAGGTCCAGATATAATACAGTCTCTGTAGTACCTTTACCCATCCTGTTATGTCAGCAAACAATTCAATAGGGTTTGACACCAGTGCTGACTGCTCTTTATTGTATTCTCAGTTTTGGATATTTTTCCATGATGGCTTTAGTAAAGACTGCAATATTTTTCCTCCAATCACTTTAAACAGGTTGGCCTGCAGACTCATGGTACATTATACCATGATTGTGATTTAGTAGCTGAGGATTAAGTAATAAGGCCAAATATGCATTGAATATTATCAAACTTATACAAAATCTGTTTGATCAATGAGCTCATCTTGACCTAATGATGTGCAAAAGCTTTAACAAAAAATGTTAAGTGTCTGCCACCAAAACACTCACTGTTTTGATATTGTGGAAGTAATGGGCAGTATTATCTCTAGACCATTAACCCAGAGGCCCAAGTAATTTTCTGGGGATCCAACATCAAATCCCAGTACAGAAGGAGATGAAATCTGAATTTAACAAAAGATCTGTAATTAAGAGTCATAACAGTGACCATTATCAATTGTTGGAAAAACCCATCTAGTTCATGAATGTTGTTCATGAATGAGTGAAAGAAACTGCCATCTTTACCTGGTCTGGACTACATGGAACTCCAGACCCCCAGCAATGTGGCTGATGCTTAACTGTCCTGTCCCTCCTTGATGTTGTCATTCCTGCCAGAATTATGGTCTTTATGGGGTTCTTGTCATCCTCAAGGAGGTGACCATTCCTCATCTGAGACTTGGAAGTGGAAAGTACTATGTTATAGAACATTACAGTGTAGTACAGGCCCTTCGGCCCTCAACGTTGCATCAACCTGTGGAACCAATCAGAAGCCTATCTATCCTACACTATTCCATTTTCATCCATATGTTTATCCAATGATCATTTAAATGTTCTTAAAGTTGGCAAGTCTACTCCTGATGCAGGCAATGCGTTCCATGCCTCTATGACTCTCTGAGTAAAGAAACTACCTCTGACATTTGTCCTATATCGATCAGCCCTCAATTTAAAGTTGTGTCTCCTCATGCTAGCCATTACCATCCAAGGAAAAAGGCTCTCACTGTCCACCTGTTCTCACCTTCTGATTATTTTATGTATCCCAAGTAAGTCACCTCTCAACCTTCTTCTCTCTAATGAAAACAGCCTCAAGTCCCTCAGCCTTTCCTCATAAAACCTTCTCTCTGTACCTGGAAACATCCTAGTAAATCACTGGGCCGTTTCCAAAGTTTCCATATCCTTCCTATAATGCTGTAACCAGAACTGTAATAATACTCCAAATGCAGCTTTAACCAGAGTTTTGTACAGCTGCAGCTTGACCTTGTGGTTCCAAAACTCAATCCCTCTACCAATAAAAGCTAACACACCATATGCTTTCTTAACAATCTATCTCACCATTGATTAACCTTAATAAACCAGCCTATACAGTCATCTGTGGCAAATAATTCCATCATTCATTATTCTCAGAAAAGAAATTCCACCTCATGTGTCTTGGGTGGTGAGGGATTATTTGGGGATTATGCCCTTTGGTTCTAGACTCTCCTACAAGAGAAAATAATCTTTCTGCATCGACCCTGACAAGTCCTCTGGGAATCTCGGATGTTTCAAGAAGATTGCATCTCATGTGGAAAGGTCCAGACCTGTACCAAATGGTTTCTCTCCACAGATACTGTCTGACCTGACACAGTTTCCCAGCATTTTGTGTTTTTAATTTGAGATTTCCAACATTGCTAGCATTTTGCGTTTGTCTCAGGACATCAGACCTGAATACAGAACATAGAATATTGCAGTGCAGTCCAGGCCCTTTGGCCCTGAAACCAATCTGAAGCCCATCAAACCTACACCATTCCATTCCCGTCCATATGCCTATCTAATGACCATTTAAATGTCTTTAAAGTTGGCGAGTCTATAACTGTTGCAGGCGGTGCATTCCACACCCCCTACTACTCTCAGAGTGAAGAAACTACCTCTGACATTGGTCCTTTATCCATCGCCCCTCAATTTAAAGCTATGTCTCCTTGTGCTAGCCATCACCATCCGAGGAAAAAGGTTTTTACCGTCCGATCTAACCCTCTGATGATCTTAGATGTCTCAATTTAGTCACCTCTTAACCTTCTTCTCGCAAATGAAAATAGCCTCAAGTCCCTCAATCTTTCCTCATTACACATTCCCTCTAAACCACGCAGCGTCCGAGTAAATCTCCTCTGAACCCTTTCCAAAGTTTCCACATCCTTCAGAGAATGCGGTGACCCGAACTGCACACAATACTCCAAGTGCGGCTTTCCCCAGAGTTTTGTACAGCTACAGCATGACTTTATGGTTCCAAAACTTGATCCCTCTACTAATAAAAGCTAACACACCGTACGCCTTCTTAACAGCCCTGTCAACCTGAGTGGCAACTTTCAGGGATCTATGTACATGGACACTGAGATCTCTCTCCTCATCTACACTACCAAGAATCTTACCATTTGCCCAGTAATCTCCACTCCTGTTACTCCTTCCAAAGTGAATCACTTTTCTGCATTAAACCCCACTTGCCACCTCTCAGCCCAGCTCTGCAATTTATCTGTGTCCCTCCATAACCTACAACATCCTTCGGCACTATCTACAATTGTACTGAACTCAGTGTCATCCGCAAATTTACTAACCCATCCCTCTCTGCCCTCATCCAGGTCGTTTATAAAAATGACAAACAGCAGTGGATTGAAAACAAATCCTTGCAGTACACCACTAGTAACGGAACTCCATGACAAACATTTCCCATCAACCACCACTCTCTATCTTCTTTCAGCTGGCCAACTCATGATCCAAACTGCTAAATCACTGTCAATCCCATGCCTCTATACTTTGTAAGGTAGCCTACCATGGGGGACCTTATCAAACCCCTTACTGAAATCCATATACATCACATCAATAGCTTTACCCTCATCCAGCTGTTTGGTCACCTTCTCAAAGAACTCAATAAAGATTGTGAGGTATGACCTACACTTCACAAAGCCCTTCATCCCTTCGGGCGGCACGGTGGCTCAATGGTTAGCACTGTTGGCTCACAGCACCAGAGCCCTGGGTTCAATTTCTGCCTCGGGCACCTGTCTGTTTGCATATTCTCCCCGTGTCTATGTGGGTTTCCTCCCACAGTTAAAAGATGTGCAGGTTAGGTGAATTGGTCTTGTTAAATTGCCCATAGTGTTAGATGAGTTAGTCAGGAGGGAATGGGGTCTGGATGGGTTGATTTTTGGAGGGTCGGTGTGGACTTGTTGGGCCAAAGAGCCTGTTTCCACACTGTAGGGAATCTAATCTAATCTAAAGAAAACTGTGTTGACTGTCCCTAATCCACTTATTCCTATCAAGATGATTATAAATCCTATCTCTTGTAACCTTTTCCAATACTTTATCCACAACCGAAGTAAGGCTCACGGGCCTATAATTACCAGGGTTGTCTCTACGCCACATCTTGAACAAGGGAACAACATTTGCTACCCTCCAGTCTTGTGGTACTATTCCTGTAGACAATGACAACATAAAGATCAAAGCCAAAGGCTCTACAATATACTCCCTGGTTTCCCAGAGAATCCGAGGATAAATCCCATCTCTTCTAGGGTATTTATCTATTTTCACACTTTGCAGAATTTCTGACACCTCCTCCTTGTGAACATCAATCCCATCTAGTCAAATAGCCTGTATCTCAGTATTGTCCTCAACAACATTGTCTTTTTCCAGTGTGATTACTGATGAAAAATATTCATTTAGCGCTTCCCCTGTCTCTTCTGACTCCATGCACAACTTCACATTACTGTCCTTGATTGGCCTGAATCTTACTTGAGTCATTCCTTTATCCCTTCTATACCTGTAGAAAGCTTTAGTGTTTTCCCTGATCCTATCCACCAACAACTTCTCATGTCCCCTCCTCGCTTGTCTTAGCTCTCTCTTTAAATCTTTCCTGGAAAACTTGTAACTCTCAAGCACCCTAACTGAGCCTTCACATCTCATCCTAATATAAGCTGCCTTCTTCCTCTTGACAAGAGATTCAACTTCCTTAGTAAACCACAGTTCCCTTGCTCAACCTCTTCCTCCCTGCCTGACAGGTACATACTTATCATGGACACACAATAGTTGTTCCTTGAATAAACTCTACATTTCCATTGTGCCCATGCCCTGCAGTTTCCTTCCCCAACCTATGCATCCTCCATCTTGTCTAATCGCGTTGTAATTGCCTTTCCTCCAGCTGTAGCTCTTGCCTTCTGGTGTGTACCTATCCCTTTCCATAGCTAAAGCAAACATCACTGAATCGTGGCATGACGGCTCAGAGGTTACCACAGCTGCCTCACAGTGCTGGGGACCCGGTTCAGTTGAAGCCTTGGAGCCCATGTGGAGTTTGCACATTTCTCCCAGTGTCTGCATGGGTGTTTGTCGTGTGCTCCAGTTTCTTCCCACAGTCCAAAGATGTGCAGGTTAAATGGATTAACTACAGTAAATGTGTGATTACAGGATAGGACAGCGAGCTGGGTTTGCGTCAGTGCAGACTCAATGGGCCAAATGGTCTTTTTCCACATTGTAGAGATTCTGTGATCGGGAATTCTTCCAATTAGTATCCTCATCTCACCCATTTTCAGCTGTTCCTTCAACAGTCCTCCATTTAACATACAAAGTCACAGCAATATTAGCAATTTTACATCATTCAGCTACATTCACAATTCCTTCCAGAATAAGGCAGCTCACAAGGCGCTTACAGCAGGACCTGGACAACATTGTGTGGCAGGTAGTACTTACTAATGAAGAAGTAACCATTTCCAACAAGAAAATATTCAACTGTCTGATTATTGAGAGTGTGGCAGAGACTAGATACTGAGTGACTGTCAAATTCTGTCCACCATTTACACATTAAAAGGTAGATGCAAGTGATGGAAGTTTGAAGTTTCCTTCCACAAATGGAAAATGATATTTGATCAGTTGTTAACTCTCAAGTGAAAACTAAGATTTCTGTTAAGCAAAAGTACTGAGAGATGGAGAACGAAGACAGGTAAAAGGGACTGAGCTGCAGATCAGCCAGGATCACAGTGGAAGAGGAACATGCTTGTAACATTAAACTGCCTCCTACTCTTTCCATGTTCCCAACCAGAAGGACACTCAAGAAGCTCCAGAAGAGCAGCCTGCCTGATCGGCATCTCGGACACGTTATCATCCACTGTACCTGAACTCTAGCTGTAAGACTGATCCTCAGAATGCATTCCAGCAACTCATTAAAAACACACTCCAACAGTACCAACCGACCAACTCCACATCCTATCCCAACAGGAAAAACAAAGACATGCCATCCCACCACGGACATGCTGTTCAGTTCCTTCATTCTGTCGGATTAATATCCTGGAATTCCTGACGCCTTCATCACTGCGACAGGTGAATATCAATGGGAAGGCCGATGAACATCATCTCAGGGAAACTGGGGCTGGACAATGGGCGGCACGGTGGCACAGTGGTTAGCACTGCTGCCTTACAGCGCCAGAGACCCGGGTTCAATTCCCCGCCTTAGGCGACCGACTGTGTGGAGTTTGCACGTTCTCCCCATGTCTGCGTGGGTTTCCTCCGGGTGCTCCGGTTTCCTCCCACAGTCCAAAGACGTGCAGGTCAGGTGAATTGGCCATGCTAAAATTGCCCGTAGTGTTCGGTAAGGGATAGATGTAGGGGTATGGGTGGGTTGCGCTTCGGTGGGGCGGTGTGGACTTGTTGGGCCGAAGGGCTGTTTCTACACTGTAAGTAATCTAATCTAATCTAAAATAAATGTGGCCTCACAGTACGGCTCACTCCAGGAGAATAAAGAGGAAGAGAATAAATCAGTGGCTGAGTGGTTATGCCGAAAACTATCAGAGCTGGCTTCAGATTTTACAGGTTAATGTAAAACATGAGCAATTATGGAGGTTTAAAACTTGCCAAGCATGGGCGTGTAAGGGATAATACTTAGAAATGGACAGAATGAACACAAGACCCAAGGAGGAAACTGGGTGTGGGAACAAACACAGACTTGGGGTTTTAGTGGAACATTTCCGCTTAAAATCTTAAGTTAAAAAAAGGAAGCAATTCTTTTCTCATTCTGATCTTGTTTTGCACGTTCAAATGGAGTCATACAGCATGGAAACAGACCCTTTGGTCCAATTTGTCCATGCCAACCAGATATCCTAAATTAATCTACTCCCATTTGACAACACTTGACTCACATCCCTCTAAAATAATCCTGTTCATCTACAGGGTGCCTTTTAAATGTTGTAATTGAAGCAGCCTCCACCACTTCCTCTGGCAAATCATTCCATATACGCACCAATCGCTCCGAGAAAAAGTTGACCCTTAGGTCCCTTTTACAGAGGAGCCTTGATTATCCGACATTCGATGAATCGAACTTCAGATGTTCCTGAAATTAGATCCCGATGTGTGGCTAACTATGTTATCGGGCATTCAATTAACTGAACAAAATACTCCCCGCCTGTGTCCTGTGGATAATGGAGGTTCCTCTGTATATCTTTCCCCTCTCACCCTCAACCTATGCCCTCTAGTTCTGGACTCACCCAACCGAGAGAAAAGACCTTGTCTGTTTACTCTTTCCATGTCCCTCATGATTTTATAAACCTCTATCAGGTCACCCCTTAACCTCCCATGCTCCAGGGGATTGAAAACCATCTGCCACTTTTCCAGTCTATCTATATTCTCCTGTATTCTCTGACAGTCCCTTATGCTTTCTGCTACTCCACCAATCTTCATGTCATCTGCAAACTTGCTGATCATACCAACAGTGCCCTCTTCCAGATCATTTATGTACATTACAAGCAACAGTGGCCCCAGCACTGACCCCTGTGGAACACCTTTCTCTATTTCGAGAAAACTCCCTTCAACTACTGCTCTCTGTCTCCTGTTGCTCAACCAGTTCTTTATCCACCGAGCTCGAACATCCTGCACACCATGTGACTTCACTTTCTCCATTCATCTACCATGGGGAACCTGATCAAATGCCTCACTAAAGTCCATGTATATGACATCAACAGCCCTTCCTTCATCTCTCAGCTTGGTCACATCCTCAAAGAACTCTATTAAATTGGTAAGGCCCGATCTCCCCCTCACAAAACCATGTTGCCTATCACTGATAAGCCCATTCTTTTCTAAGTATAAATAGATCCTATCCCTCAGTTTCTTCTCCAGCAATTTTCTCACCACTGACATCAGGCTCACTGGTCTGTAGTTACACGGAATATCCCTACTAACCTTCTTGTACAGGGGGCCAACATGAGCAACCTTCCAGTCCTCTGGCACCTCATCTGTGTTTAAGGATGCCACAAAGATATCCATCAGGGCCCCAGCTATTTCCTCTCTCGCCTCCCTCAGCAACCTGGAATAGATCCCATCTGGTCCTGGGGATTTGTCCACCTTAATAACCTCTAGCCTACCCAACACATCATCCCTACTTATGATAATGTGATCCAGACTAATCAAACTTCTATCGCTAATCTCAATATTCATCATGTTCCTCTCCTCAGTGAACACTGATGCAAAATAATCATTCAGAATCTCACCCATTGTCTCAGGTTTGACACACAGCCTTCCTTCATTATCCTTTAGTGGACCAATCCTTTCTCTAGTTACCCGCTTGCTTCTTATGTAAAAAGAAAATGCTTTGAGATTCTCCTTAATTCTGCTTGCTAAAGCTATTTTATGACCCCTTTTAACCTGCTTGATTCCTCATTTAAGACTTGTCCTACTCTTCCGAAATTCCTCCAGGGCCCGTTCTATTCTTAGCTGCCTAGACTTTATGTACCTTTTCCTCTTAGCTAGTTGTACAATTTCTCCTGTCATCCACGTTTCACGAACCTTGCCCTTCCTATCCTTTGCCTTCAACAGGACATGCCTATCCTGCACTATCTTTAACCTCTCTTTGAAAGCCTCCCACATCTCAAATGTGGACTTCTCTTCAAATAGCTGTGTCCAATCCACATTTCCGAGCTCCTGCCTAATTTTGATAGAATTGGCATTGGCCCAGTTTAGTACTCATCCCTTAGGACCACTCTCTTTTCTATCCATAAGTATTCTATTCTTACAGAATTGTGGTTACTGTTCCCAAAGAAATCTCCCACCGCAACTTCTACCACCTGTCCTGGCTCATTCCCCAGTACCAGGTCCAATATGGCCCCTGTATGAGGAAAACCGTGTCTTGCAAATGTAATTGAGCTTTTTGAAGAAGTTACCTTAAAGCTGGATGAGGGCAGAGCAGTAGATGTTGTTTACTTGGACTTTATTAAAGTCCTTGACCAGGTTCCACAAAGTAGACTAATTAGTGAAGTTCGATCACATGGGATTCAGAGTGATCTTGCCACTTGGATACAAAACTGGATTAACGTCAGGAGACAGAGTGACAGCAGAGGATTGTTCTCCCATAGATGGCAGTATGTCAGGAGTCTGCACTCTGTTGCTGCTGTCCTTGGAAAATAGATGCTGAGTTGTTGCAACTGACAGTATCTGGAGTAGGTTGAGGCCGAGACCATGGAGTCCTTGGTGCTGCAGCCTGCCTGCCGAGAAGCACTTGAACCTGGGATTCTCTGATGCTTTTACTGCCTTTGGAAGCTTGGTGGCCTGTATTTTTCCTCGGTGAGTTGAATATTGCTGTAAAAGCACCTCCTATGCTGGGGAGAAAATGCTGAGGATTGGTGCCTACAGCCTCGACCTTAGGTGCTGTCGCCTGGAGGGAACCAAACTTGGGACTTGCTGTCACTGCTGCTGCTGCCCTGAGGAGCCTGATGGTCTGCAATTCTATTCTCCAGTGCCTGGAAGATGTGTTTCTGGAGCCTGGAAGTCTTCTTCAGTTTGGGGATTCTTAGAGGGGGGGGGGGGGGGGGCTGCTGAACACTTACAATGAGTGGCTGTATGTTGGAGTCTGGGACCTGGAACTATTTGGAGCCTGGACAATCGCCTTATTGCTGCTGCTTTGTGACTGTAACCTATTTGCTGCCAGTGACTCTTGCTCAGGGCAATGGGGAACAATTGCTTTGCACCTGTGGTTTGGGTAGCAGGTCAGGGCATGGTTGCCTGGGTGACTGGACTGGCAGGTCAAGCCTAACAGGTCTCTCTCAGTTTCTTTCACTGACTATTTATGTGAGGGGAGGTGTTGGTCTTGGTTTGGGAGCGGCGATGGCAATCACAGGACTCTGTAAAACAATACCCAGGGTGGGGCCTAGTCATTCTTACGTGGGGGTGGATGCATCTTCCACCTCCCCCACCAGCCCCTCCCAGGGCCTCGTCACCCTTTCCTTATTTAACAAACCAGCTCAGGACGAAATGTTACACTCACCCCAACATGACCATTAAGACCTGTCAGCGGCCTTGGTGGGGCTAGTCTGGTTCCCCACCATTGTCACTACATCAAAGATGGATGGGAAGGCAGTGTTCTTCCTGAAGACTGAGCAGGTGGTGCAACTCACCCTGGAGAAGGGCCTTACTGTCGCTAAGATGGTATTGCCTGTTGACCCTCTGGTGGTAATTTCCCAGAGGGTTATTTTGATGAACATCCTGCCCTTTGTTCCAATTGATTTCCTTCCATCACACATTCACCAGCTCAGGAAGATATGTTGGGTATGGTGTCAGTACTGCTTGGTCTGAAGGAGGTCTTTGCTTACAAGGCATTCTAGTCAGTGAAGGCTGTGCGGTGTCATGCTTGCAAGGAGGTGGGACTACTCTGGAGGAATTGGCCTGCCTTGAAGACCGCTGCCAATACCCAAGCGACCAATCAAGAATCTGTGAGTGAGCAGATGGTGCCTCCATTTGCTGTGCCCTCTGTGTGTGGAGGGGGAAGAGAGTCCCTCCCACACTCAGTAAGTTAGTTCTCATTCTTTTGTTGTTGCTGATGACACATTCATAGCTAGCCTCAACGTCAAAGGCAGCAAGCAGGCCGAGCGCAGATATCGTATCCTTCGCTCCTCAGGGAATGAATCTACACAGTTAGCCTCCTGCAAGAAATCCCGACTGTATCAGGAGACAAAGGTCCATGGCTCCTGGTGTGGTAGGGAAGGGTCTTCCTGAGTCACTGGCCTCCAATTCTGGAGGGGTGGCTATCTTGTTGGCCTCTTTTCCCAGCTGGAGATCTTGAGAGTCAAGGTGACCCAGCCATCTGCTCCAACTCATGGTTCATTTCAGAGGCTCAATGATTCACTTCATGAAGGTATATGCAGCTTAAATGGTGCATGAGCATCTAGGACAAGGAAGCATCTAGTCTTCTTCCCTCCATCAGTGAGGGGGAGCCCATCCTTCTCAGGGGACATTTAAATTGCACTCTCAGGAGGAGGGGCCGTGGAGATACCCAGAAGAGCTCAGCATCGGTGGGCAAGTTGAGAGGCTTGGTAGATGCCTGGTGAAATGTCCACCCTGATTCCATTGCCATCAACTTTGTGAGGCCTGGGGTTGGAGTGTCTAGGACTGACCGTCTCTACATTTTCAGGATGTACACCTTCTGTGTTCTGAAGGCCTCAATGTATCAGGTGTTGATCTCCGATGACAACCTGGTGTGAGTGGAGCTTGGTCTGTTCCGTGCCAGAGCAAGGTTGAGGTATTGACACTTCAACACCCTGCTGTTGGAAGACAAGCTGTTCTGGGACTTGTTTCGTTACTTCAGGACTTGCTGGAGAGGGAAACAGGGGGAGCTTCCCCGCCTTGGGGGATGTCAGCAAGAGCAGAAAATGTGTTGCTGGAAAAGCGCAGCAGGTCATGCAGCATCCAAGGAGCAGGAGAATCGTTGTTTCGGGCATGAGCCCTTCTTCAGGAATCATCCTGAAGCCCTTCCTGAAGAAGGGCTCATGCCCGAAACGTCGATTCTCCTGCTCCTTGGATGCTGCCTGACCTGCTGCGCTTTTCCAGCAACACATTTTCAGTTCTGACCTCCAGCATCTGCAGTCCTCACTTTCTCCTTGAGGATGTCAGCAAGACTCACATCAATGTCTTTTGTCAGGTGTACACATGGGCGTCGATGAAAAGGTGGAAATCCAGGATCATAGAATTGGAGAAGGAGGTGCTTGATCCAGAGTTATGTTGTGGTCAGCCTGACATGGACCTGGCCCTATGGGATGGTACATGAAGAGCAGAAGGCTGCACCCCAGGATCTGGATCCCTTTGGGTCCTGGAGTGTGGACATGAGTTTGTGAGTCCAGTTCCATTTGGATCTTGACCGTGGCTCCCATTTCTTCTACTCGCTGGAAAAAAGGCACGGGCTCCACCAGCAGCTCCTTGTGCTGCGAACTGATGATGATCCCTTGTTTCAGATTAAGGGCCCAAGTCAGGGTCTATTCCTGCTCTGTTCTCTCCAGATCTGTCCAGCGAGGAAGCTGACAAGGTTCTGTGGGACAACCTGCCGCAGGTCAGCTGTAACGGTGCCAAGGAGCTCGATGCCCCTCAGAGCTTGGAGGAACTAACTGGTGCCCTCCACCATTTTCCCAGCAGCAGGACCCAGGGGCTGCCTGTGGAGTTCCTCAGGGCATTCTGAGATGTCCTGGGGGGTCGGGTGGGGGTGACTATGTGTGAGTCCTGGAGGTATGGTCCTTTCTTGGGGCAGGGTCATCACCAGTGTGTTATCTAAGAAGGGGATCTCTGTTTGTTAAAGATCTGGATCATCCACAACAACATCCACTTGGTACGGAATGTGATCGATTATTCCCAAAGGATTGGCCAGTTGTGTACCTTTCTCTCCTTTGATCAGGGAACAATTCTCAACAGAGTGAATCGAGAGTATGTGCTCAGGACACTGTGAGCTTTTGTATTCGGAATGTGCAGGTCACTCAGACCTGACTCTGTACACTGCCGCAGGGTGTCCTGTAAAGGTTAACAGGTCCCCGAAGGTAGCCTTGTGCTTTGGGAGAGCAGTGGGTCAGGCCTGTCCCCTGTATGGGCCGGTTTTCCTCTCTCTGCATGGTCCCACTCCTGTATATTTTGCATTAAGCTGCTTTCAGGTATGGCTCTGCATGGGCTGGGTCTCGAGCTGAGATTTCTCGGTGTACACCGATGACTCGCTCCTCATGTTCACAGAGCTGCGGAGGAAGGGAAAATGCAAGGAGGTCCACTCAGCAATGTCCTCTGTAAGGATCACCTGGAGCAAGGTGCTTGGACCGTTTGGTCAGACCGTGACAGATGGACACCCTTCAGATGAGCTCCGGTACTTCACAGGGAATACCACTCACCTCCTCGATCTGGGAGTCCTTCTGAAGAAGAGTTAGATGTGGACTCCAAAGGTTAACTCTATATTTCTCTCCACAGGTGTTGCCAGGTTTGCTGAATTTCTCCAGCACGTTCTGATTTCATTTCGGATTTTGAGTGTCTGCAACATTGTGCTTTTATATGGCTGCTTGGTCATGCTGGGATCCCATTTCATGAGGGATCTTGAAACTATTTCCATCCAGGCAAGTGGGGAGTATTCCATCACACCCCTGACGTGTGCCTTGGAGATGGTGGAGAGGCTTTTGGAGCCATGAGGTACATCCCTCACTGCACTGACCTTGCCCCCTGACCTGCTCTTATAGCCACATTGTAAATCCATTTCATTTTCAGCTCAATGTAATTCCCAGGTTGTTGATCTTAGGGGATTCAGTAACAGCAAAGCCATTGAATGGCATTATTTAGATGACTGAAGGTAGTAATTGTTTTGCACTTGTGTGGCCGAATATTCATTGTTATTTGTCAGCCCAGGCCTGGAAGTTGCCAGGATCTTGCTGCAGAGCCACATGGAGTGCTTCAGTATCCGAGGAGGGAAGAATGCTGCTGAACATTGTGTGAGGATTAGTGAACCCTCGGACTCATGACATTCTGCCTGAGGGAAGGTCAGTTATACAGTCACTAAAGATAGTTAGGGCTAGGACACAATCTTGAGGACCTCCTGCTGTGAGGGCCTGGAGCTTAGATGGCTGACCTCCACCCACCGCACCAATTGCTGCGGGTATGGAGTCACATGGAGCCCAAACAAGACAAGGACAGCCCTAATCCCTAAAGGGCATTAGAGAACCAGATGGGTTTTAACAACAATTGACAAGGGTTTCATAGTCAGATTAGAGTCATAATTCCATGTGTTTCAATTGAAGTCCTGCCATCTGTCATTGATAGGATTTAACCTGGGTCCATGATAATAGTTGGGAAGTATCTGAAGATGAGTTAATGCAATGGCTGGCTTCCTTGCTCATTTAGAATCCAACTTGACATTTCTATTCCAATTACAAAATAAAGGTTTAACTTTTATTATTCATCATTGAGTGTCATATTAATTTATCATTACTTGGTTCCTAAAAAACAGAAATACAGACAGACTTAGTGAGGGCTGCTAACTACATTAATCAGAATCCTATCTGAACAAGTATGAGATCACCCAATCTGATTCTGATAGATTAGATTACTTACAGCATGGAAACAGGCTCAACAAGTCCACACCAACCCGCCGAAGCACACCCATTCCCCTACACCTAATACTACGGGCAATTTAGCATGGCCAATTCACCTAACCTGCACACTTTAGGACTGTGGGAGGAAACCGAAGCACCCGGAGGAAACCCACAGAGACACAGGGAGAATGTGCAAACTCCACACAGTCAGTCACCTGAGGCGGGAATTGAACCCAGGTCTCTGGTGCTGTGAGGCAGCAGTGCTCACCACTGTGCCACCGTGCCGCGCACATTCACTCAGTTCGAAGTTTGAAGGAACTGTCGATGAGCAGAGTGAATGGTTTTCCCATGCAAAGGAAGGTGTTATGTAGAAAGGCAGGAACATTATTTACGTGTGTGTGTGTGTGTGTGTGTGTGTGTGTGTATGTGTGTGGTCAACTCATCCAGGCTGAACAAATATCACAAACTAATCTAGTCCCATTGGCCAGCACTAGTCCCATATCCCTCTAAGCCCTTCCTATTCAGAGAGTCATAGAGATGTACAGCATGGAAACAGACCCTTCGGTCCAACCTGTCCATGCCGACCAGATATCCCAACCCAACCTAGTCCCACCTGCCAGCACCCGGCCCATATACCTCCAAACCCTTCCTATTCATATACCCATCCAAATGCCTCTTAAATGTTGCAATTGTACCAGCCTCCACCACTTCCTCTGGCAGATCATTCCATACACGTATCATCCTCTGCGTGAAAAAGTTACCTCTGAGGTCTCTTTTATATCTTTCCCCTCTCACCCTTAACCTATGCTCTCTAGTTCTGGACTCCCCGACCCCAGGGAAAAGGCTTTGTCTATTTATCCTATCCATGCCCCTCATAATTTTGTAAACCTCTATAAGGTCCACCCCTCAGCCTCCGGCGCTCCAGGGAAAACAGCCCCAGCCTGTTCAGTCTCTCCCTGTAGCTCAGATCCTCCAACCTTGGCAACATCCTTGGAAATCTTTTCTGAACCCTTTCAGGTTTCACAACATCTTTGCGATAGGAAGGAGATCAGAATTGCACACAATATTCCAACAGTAGCCTATCTAATGTCCTGTACAGCTACAACATAACCTCCCAACTCCTGTACTCAATATTCTGACCATTAAAGGAAAGCATACCAAATGCCTTCTTCACTTTCCTATCGAACTGCGACACCTCTTTCAAGGAGCTATGAACCTGCACTCCAAGGTCTCTTTGTGCAGCAACACTCCCTAGGACCTTGCCATTACGTCTATAAGTCCTGCTAAGATTTGCCTTCCCAAAATGCAGCACCTCGCAGTTATCTGAATTAAACTCCATCTGCCATTTCTCAGCCATTGGTCCATCTGGTCCAGATCCTGTTGTAATCTGAGGTAACCCTCTTCATTATCCACTACACCTCCAATTTTGGTGTCACCTGCTAACTTACTAACTTACTAACCACTTATGCTCGCATCCAAATCATTTATGTAAATGACAAAAAGTAAAGGACCCAGCACCGATCCTTGTGGCACTCCACTGGTCACAGGCCTCCAGTCTGAAAAACAACCCTCCACCACCACTCTCTGTCTTCTACCTTTGAGCCAGTTCTGTATCCACATGGCTAGTTCTCCCTGTATTCCATGAGATCTAACCTTGCTAATCAGTCTCCCATGGGGAAACTTGGCGAACGCCTTACTGAAGTCTATATAGATCACGTCTACTGCTCTGCCCTCATCAATCTTCTTTGTTACTTTTTCAAAAAACTCAATCAAGTTTGTGAGACATGATTTCCCATGCACAAAGCCATGTTGACTATCCCTAATCAGTCCTTGCCTTTCCAAATACATGTACATCCTGTCCCTCAGGATTCCCTCCAACAACTTGCCCACCACTGAGGTCAGGCTCACCGGTCTATAGTTCCCTGGTTTGTCTTTACCACCCTTCTTAAACAGTAGCACCACGTTTGCCAACCTCCAGTCTTCTGCCACCTCAGCTGTGACTATCGATGATACAAATATCTCAGCAAGAGGCCCAGCAATCACTTCTCTAGCTTCCCACAGAGTTCTCGGGTACACCTGATCAAGTCCTGGGGATTTATCCACCTTTAACCATTTCAAGACATTCAGCACTTCCTCCTCTGTAATCTGGACATTCATACACCCATCCAGATGGCTTTTAAATGTTGTAATGGTATCAGCCTTCACCATTTCCTCTGGCAGCTCATTCCATACCCACACCAACCTTTGCTTGAAAATGTTGCCCCTTAAGTCCCTTTTAAATCTTTCCCCTCTCATCCTAAATCTATGCCCCCAGCTCATTATTCCCCCAACCCAGGGAAAAGACCTTGTCTATTTATCCGATCCATGCCCTTCAGGTCTTTATAAATTTCTGTAACGTCACCCCTCAGCCTCCAACACTCCAAGGAAAACAGCCCAGCCTATTCAGCCTCTCCCTACAGCTCAAACTCTGGCAACATTCTTGTAAATCTTTTCTGAACCCTTTCAAGTTTCACAATATCCTTTCTGTAGGATGGAGACCACAATGTGTGTAAAATACCTGACATTCTTCTGCATTATGTTATTTTATTAACAACACTATCTTTCACTTTGCCTGAAACGATTTTGGAATGTGTTTATTTGAAGAATTGGAATTCAAAACCAAGGCAGAGGGTGATGGTGGAGGGTTGTTTTGCAGAGGCCTGTGACCAGTGGAGTGCCACAGCTAGGTCCACTACTTTTCATCATTTATATAACTGATTTGGATGTGAGGTATAGTTAGTACATTTGCACGTGACACCAAAATCGGAGGTGTAGTGGACCATGAAGAGGGTTACCTCAGAGTAAAATGGGATCTTGATCAGATGGTCCAATGGGCTGAGAAGTAGCAGATGGCCTTTAATTGAGATAAATGCAAGATGCTGCATTTTGGGAAAGCAAATCTTAGCAGGACTTAGACACTCAATGGTAAGGTCCAGTAAGTGTTGCTGAACAAAGAGACCTTGGAGGGCAGGTTCATAGCTCCTTGAAGGCAGAATTGTAGGTAGATAGGATAGTGAAGAAGGGCTTTGGTATGTTTTCCTCTATTGGTCAGAGTATTGAGAACAGGATTGGGGAGGTCATATTGCACTGTACAGGACATTGGTTAGGCCACTTTTGGAATATTGCATGCAATTCTAGTCTCCTTCCTATCAGAAGGATGTTGTGAAACTTGAAAGTGTTCAGAAAAAAATAATAAGAATGTTGCCAGGGTTGGAGGATTTGAGCTAAAGGGAGAGGTTGAAAAGGCTGGAGCTGTTTTCCCTGGAGCGTCGGAGGCTGAGGGGTGACCTTATAGAGATTTATATAATCACAAGGGGTATGGATAGTATAAATACACAAAGTCTCTTCCCTGGGGTCGGGGAGTCCAGAACTAAGAGGGCATAGGATTAGGATGAGAGGGGAAAGATATAAAAGATACCTAAGGAGCAACGTTTTTACACAGAGGGTGGCACCTGTATGGAATGAGCTGCCAGACGAAGTGGTGGAGGCTCGTATGATTGTAACATTTAAAAGGCATCTGGATGAGTATATGATTATGAAGGGTTTGGAGGGATATGGGCCGGATGTTGGGCAGGTGAGGCTAGATTGGGTTGAGATATCTGGTTGGCATGGACGGGTTGGACTAAAGGGTTTGTTTCCATGCTGCACATCTCAATGACTCTATTACTCTTTGAACACATTTTGCCCCCATCTAGGATGAGAATAGCATTGGGAAGGAAAACTCCAAAATAAACATCGCTCTCAGCTTCTCTTCAGGGGATTTATATATGATGTGAGCAGATATCCTCAGTTTGGGGAGCTTAAAAGTAGACAGACCCCAAGGTCTAGAGGAGTTGTATCCAAGGAGACGAATTTACAGGGACTCTAACCCAAATCTTTAGTTCCTCTCCGGTCACAGGGAAGGTGCCAGGAGATTTGAGGGCATTTGATGTGTTTCCACCTTTCAAGAACAGTGGTAGGGATTGACCAGGAATAACAGAGTAGTGAGTGTTCATCAGTGTCAGGGCAACTATGAGAGAAAATTCTGAAACAAAGAATTAATTTCCATTCTGAGAGGTAAGGTTTGATCATGAAATAAAAACTGAACGAACTGCAGATGCTGTAAATTAGCAATTAAAACAGAAATTGCTGGAAAAGCTCAGCAGGTCTGCAGCATCTGTGGAGAGAAATCAGAGTTAATGTTTGGGGTCAAGTGGCCTTTCCTCAGACCTGATGGTAGTTGGAAACATGTCAGCTTTTTGTGCAGATCCAAAATGACGGCAGAGTCAGATGCTCCAGCCAGAACTCCTCTGCTCCACCTGATCTTTTTTCCATTACTTTCTTCTTTTTTTTCTCCTTTTCCCCTTTTTTCAGATTTTTTTCAACTTACCTGGAGCATGTCTGGTGGTGGCATCTCGCTGGAGATGGTGGCTAATGATCCTCTGGATATGGTTGCTGGTGGGATGGTAGGTAAGGACAATGGGAACCCTATCTCTTTTGGAGAGGGAAGAGAAGAGGTGAGGACTGAAGTACAGGAGATAGGTTGGACCCGCTGAGGGCCCTGTCAACAATGGAGCTGGGGAATTCTTTGTTAAGGAGGAACGTGGCAAAGTTGGCATCATTAGAACAGATGTGATGGAGATAGAGGAAGTTGGAGAATGGAATAGAGTCTTTGCAGGATACAGGATGTGGATGTATAGACTTGGTGTTTATGGTGGACATTGGTGGCCAGTCTATCCCATGAAATAGAAACAGAGATGTCAAGGAAGGGAAACGAGAAGTCAGAGACTCCGGATATTTGAGTGTGTGTTTATGTGTGTGTGTGTGTGTGTCTATGTGTCTGTGTGTGTGTCTGTCTGTCTGTCTGTCTGAGACTACGTGTGTGTAAGGGTGTGTGTGTGAATACGTGTGTGTGCATGTGTGTCTGTGTGGGTATGTCTGTGTGTGTGAGTATGTCTATGTGTGTGTCTGTATGTGTGAATGTCTGTGTGTCTGTCTGTCTGTGTGAGTGTGTGTGTGTCTACGTATGTGTGTCTGTGTGCGTGAGTCGGTGTGGTTGTGATAATATGTGTGTCTGTGTGGGTGTGTCTATGTGTGTCTGCGTGTGTGTGTGTCTATGCGTCTATGTGTGTGAATGTCTGTGAGTGTGTGTGTGTCTGTCTGTCTATGTCTGTGTGCATGTGTCTGTGTGTGTGTGTCTGTCTGTGTAAGTGTGTGTGTGTGAGTGTGTATGTGTCTGTGTGTGTGTCTGTGTAAGTGTGTGTGTGTGTCTATGTGTGTGTGTGTCTGTGTGTTTGTGTGTGTTTGTTGTGGGGGAGGGGTAGGGCAGGAGACACTTGGGAATGATGATTTGATAGACATCACAAATACTGATCAAGTCATTGACAGTGAGTAAGAAAGTCTCAGGTTATTGGTAGAAATGGAGAGATTGGTCCGATGGGCAGATCAATGACGGATGAAATGTAACTCTGATAAATGAGAGGTGATGGCTCGAGCAGAAGTTACACGACAAGACAGGACTCAATGAAGGGGAGGATACGAGGAAGCTAATAGGAGCAGAAAGATCTTGAGGCGATTGTTAACAGATCCCTGAAGGCAGCAGGACAGGCATCGAGCCCCAGTGCAGAGGGCAGTGAGGGGAATCGAGTCCCAGTGTGGAGGCCAGTGAGGGGAATCGAGTCCCAGTGCGGAGGTCAGTGTGGGGAATTGAGTCCCAGTGCAGATGCCAGTGAGGGGAATCGAGTCCCAGTGCGGAGGCCAGTGTGGGGAATCGAGTCCCAGTGCGGAGGTCAGTGTGGGGAATCGAGTCCCAGTGCGGAGGTCAGTGTGGGGAATCGAGTCCAAGTGCGGAGGTCAGTGAGGGGAATCGAGTCCCAGTTCGGAGGTCAGTGAGGGGAATCGAGTCCCAGTGCAGATGCCAGTGAGGGGAATCGAGTCCCAGTGCAGAGGCCAGTGTGGGGAATCGAGTCCCAGTGCGGAGGTCAGTGTGGGGAATCGAGTCCCAGTGCGGAGGTCAGTGTGGGGAATCGAGTCCAAGTGCGGAGATCAGTGTGAGGAATCGAGTCCAAGTGCGGAGGCCAGTGTGGGGAATCGAGTCCCAGTGCGGAGGTCAGTGTGGGGAATCTAGTCCAAGTGAGGAGGCCAGTGAGGAGAATCTAGTCTCAGTGCGGAGGTCAGTGTGGGGAATCGAGTCCAAGTGCGGAGGCCAGTGAGGAGAATCTAGTCTCAGTGCGGAGGTCAGTGTGGGGAATCGAGTCCCAGTGCGGAGGCCAGTGTGGGGAATCGAGTCCAAGTGCGAAGGTCAGTGTGGGGAATCGAGTCCAAGTGCGGAGGTCAGTGAGGGGAATCGAGTCCCAGTTCGGAGGCCAGTGAGGAGAATCTAGTCCCAGTGCGGAGGTCAGTGTGGGGAATCGAGTCCCAGTGCGGAGGTCAGTGTGGGGAATCGAGTCCCAGTGCGGAGGCCAGTGGGGGGAATCGAGTCCAAGTGCGGAGGCCAGTGAGGGGAATCGAGTCCAAGTGCGAAGGTCAGTGTGGGGAATTGAGTCCCAGTGCGGAGGTCAGTGAGGGGAATCGAGTCCCAGTGTGAAGGCCATTGAGGGGAATCGAGTCCCAGTGTGAAGGCCATTGAGGGGAATCGAGTCCCAGTGTGGAGGCCAGTGAGGGGAATCGAGTCCCAGTGCAGAGGCCAGTGAGGGGAATCGAGTCCCAGTGCAGAGGCCAGTGAGGGGAAATGAGTCCCAGTGCAGAGGCCAGTGAGGGGAATCGAGTCCAAGTGCGGAGGTCAGTGTGGGGAATTGAGTCCCAGTGCGGAGGCCAGTGAGTTAAGTGGACAGTTAAGAAGGCAGATAGGAAACATGCCTTTACCCATTGAGGCAGAGATGATCAGAGCAGGGAGGGTCCTGTTGGAGCTCTACAGCCATTTGGATAGGCCACAGTTGGAGTTCTGGTCACTGTACCATGGGATGGATGTGATTGCACTGGAGGGAGGGGAAAGGACATTCACCAGAACATGGTTTGGGCTGCAGCAGTTTCGCTGTGAAGGGGGAGGCTGGATAAGCTCAGGCTGCTTTCTTTAGAGCAGAGATAGGGGTATATAAGACCAAGGGGGATATGGACTGGGTGAATGTTAAAGCAGTTTTCCCCCTTAATCAGAGGGCAATTAACAAAGTGGTGTAATTTTAAGCTGAAAACCGAAGGGTTTAGAAGGGACATGCCACCCAGAGGATGGTAGGGGCCTGTGCTGCATTGTCCAGGAGGGGAATTGTGGGAGAAATCCTCAAAACCTTCACAAAGTACTTGGACAAGCACTGAAAGGTCATAACATTCAAGACCATGGACTAAGTGCTGGGGACTGAGACTTGTGTTGCTTTGAGAGTAATTTTGGAGGTACAAACTCGATGGACCAAAGGGGACATTTACCCTGTATGATGCCATCATGGTATTAATTTGAATGTAAGGTTCTGATTTTTGTTTCGTCTTTGTTTTGAGAAAATGTGACCAAGTGGAAGTTCATTAAAATAAACCTGTTGTCATTAATTGTTCAAAATGATATAAAAAGATATAATCACGGTTTCCCAGTGAAGATACCACACAATATAAAACAAAGTCTCTGGAACTGTGTCAGCTCCATCTCCGAGAGAATTCTCCAATTCCGACAGATTGCCAGCAGCAGGAAGGGAAAGGTTGTGTCACAAACAACGAAATGGATCTTCTCAGGGAAAGGATCGACAGAGTATACAACACCATCCTCGCTGTGGTTGGTGTTCCTGGTAAGTCTTGGAACAACTTAGCTCATACAAAACTCTGCACTGAATCATCCTTATTTCGACAACAACTGATAATAATATATTTCCACTTCGCAAGGCAAATCCCACTGTCAAGGTAAAAACAATAACTGCAGATGCTGAAAACCAAATACTGGACTAGTGGTGCTGGAAGAGCACAGCAGTTCAGGCAGCATCCAACGAGCAGCGAAATCGACGTTTCGGGCAAAAGCCCTTCATCAGGAATAAAGGCAGTGAGCCTAAAGCGTGGAGAGATATCCCACTGTCAGACAATAGTGTCCTCACTGACTGAATTTAAAGTGAATAGTTTGTCAGTTCGGGGGCTCCTCAGTAATGTGCAGCATTGTGTGTTTCCCTATACTGTGCAGAATGGGTTTACACTGAGGCCACATTGATGGAGTTTGGCTGAGCACCGACCCTGGCTGGTCTAGAAAGGGTTTCGGAAGACCACCCTCTCTCTGCGGTAGTTCACAGCCTGCTATCGGTCAGATGGGTTTTGTCACAACCCACCTCACAGTGACACCTGGTGTTTCCCATTCCTTGATGGAAAGGGATTGTGTTGGTGGATCTTGTTCATGCAGCTCGCTCCAAATGGAAGCCCAGATAGAACAGAATAATGGGTGGGTTGTGCAGGTCATTAGGAATGAGGAAATAATGGGGACTGCAGATATCCACTGTGTTTCTTGCACATCACTCCTGTTTGTGGTGTTATCTATGCCCTCATCTGCTTGATCATTGATTGTTCTGTGTGGTTCACCATTGCTTTTTCCTTTGATCGATTTGTTGCCATTTGTTTACATGAGATGAAAACTAAGTATTGCACAGGGAAAACTGCAACCAGGGTTCTAGCAACAATCACAATCTGCATCTCCTTTAGGTTAAAGAATATTCCCAACTCCTTTGTGTATTACCCTGGAAAGATTATCAATAATGTTCCATGGTACTGTTATACCAGGTCTAGTTATTATAATGACCCTCGGTGGATAGGTTTTAGATATTTTGAGACTTTTTTAACACCAATGTTCCCATTCACTTTTATTCTCTTTATCAACATTCTGACTGTCAGACATATCTTCGAGGCCATTAAGGTGCGGAAGGAACTGAGAGGTCAGAGAAAAACAGAGAATGATCCAGAGGTAGAGAGCAGGAAGAATTCTGTGATTTTACTCTTTGCCATATCTGTCAGCTTCATATTTCTCTGGTTGTTGCATATTTTATATTTATTTAAGGCTGGTTATTCCTTGGATTCTGTTTCTTTTCGTCTCTTTGCTCAGATTGGATATATGCTGAGGAACTTAAGTTGCTGCACAAATGCCCTTATTTATGTGGTGACACAGAAACATTTCAGAGACCAGTTAAAGTATGCCGTGACATATCCAGTTAGAACAATAATTCAATTGGTGAATCAATCCAAGTAACTCAGAGCCAACGTTGGATGCAGCAGATAACGGAACGAGGAGTCCACGTGAGGAATGGACCGAAAGGAGAAGGAGGAGCAGCAACATGATAACACTCCTTTCCTCATGGGCAAGGACTGACTCCATCTGAGGAGCAAAATGACAGAGACTGGAGGGGGAAAGCCAGTGTAAAGGGCTGTTGGTAATCAGCAACAATTAGTAGGAAGTGGGACAACAAAAGCAAAACCAAAAGATGAATTAGATATGCACAAAAGCGACATTCATGTCAAGTAATCTGTTCACAGTGAGTGAAGTGGGGAGAAAAATAAATTATATGGAGGAAGGTGAGTATTAGATGAGATGAGATTAGATTCCTCAGAGTATGGAAGCAGGCCATTTGGCCCAACAAATCCACACTGACCCCCTGAAGAGTAACCCACCCAGACCCATTCCCCTATATTTACTGCTGACTAATGCACCTTACACCATTGGCAATTTAGCATTACCAATTCACCTGACCCGCACATCTTTGGATTGAGGAGGAAACTGAAGCATCCTGATGGAACCCACGCAGACACAGGGAGAATGTGCAAACCCCACACAGACAGTTACCTGAGGCAGGAATGTAATCGTTCACTGCAGGCCAGAGAGGGAAATGCAACGACAGGCCCCTGTCCTCACTGAATTCTCTGACCCACACATCTGGGCAAACTAACAAAATACATGAGAAGTTTAAAAGAGGAAATAACATAGTGTCAGGACTCTGTGTCTTTTGATTGCACATTTATTTTCAACAATAACATACTTTGTTTCCATTCAATTCCTCACATTAAACATAGAACACAGAACAATACAGCACAGGACAGGTCCTTCAGCACTCAATGGTGGTGAGTACACTACTGTTGCAGACAGGGTTTTCCATGGCCCTCCTACTCTCTGAGTGAAGAAACTACCTTGGATATTTGTCCATTATCGATCACTCCTCAATTTAGAGCTATGTCCCCTCGTATGAGCCAATGCCATCTGAGGAAAAAGGCCCTCACTGTCTACCTTATCTAACCCTCTGATTATGTTATACGTCTCAATTAGGTCACCTCTCAACCTTCTTGTCTCTAATGAAAACAGCCTCAAGTCCCCCAGCCTTTCCTCATAAGACCTTCCCTCCATAGCAGGCAATCCTAGTAAATCTTCTCTGAATCCTTTCCAAAGGTTTCACATCCTTCCTATAATACGACGACCAGAACTGTACAGCATTCCATGTACAGTTGCACCAGAGTTTTGGAAAGCTGCAACATGACCTCGTGGCTCCAAAACCCAATCCCTCTACCAATAAAACCTTACACACCGTATGCTTTCTTTCCTCAACATCTCTCCTTTCCTTTCCTTGACATCTCTGGAACCATTCGGAGGCCCATAGACAACACCCAACAGGGTGACCTCTCCTTTCCTGTTTCTAACCTCAGCCCATTCTACCCCAGTAGATGAGTCCTCAAATGTCCTTTCTGCCACCATAATACTGTCCTTGACTAACATTGCCACACCTCCCCCTCCTTTACCATCTTCCCTGTTGTTACTGAAACATCTGAACTCCAGAACCTGCAGCAACCATTCCTGTGCCTGTTATATCCATGTCTCCAAAACAGCCATAACACCAAAGTCCCAGATACCAACCCATCCTGCAAGTTCACCCACCTTATTCTGGATGCTCCTGACATTGAAACCATTTTCCTGCTGGCTGGTGGACTCTTGTGACCATGAAACCATATTTCTGACCACACTATTCTCATCCTCCTGGACACTGTAACTACAATTTTGGTTCCCGTCCCTGGCTGAATTAGTTTCAACCGTCCCGAAGTGCAATATCAAAGTTCCCCACCCAGGATACTGGAGCCCCTCTGGTTCAGGTGTAGATCATCCTGTATGTAGAGGTCCCACCTACCCCAGAATGAGCCCCAATTATCGAGGTATCCAAAACTCTGCCTCCTGTATCATCCCTGTAGCCACGTGTTCAACTCCTCTCTCTCCATATACCTTGCCCCGCCAGCACTTGGCACGGGCAACAAACCAGAGATAACACCTCTGTTAGTTCGAGCTCCAAACTTCCACCATAGCTCCCTGAATTTCTGCCTTAAGTCCCCACCACTTTCCCTACCAATGTCATTAGTGCCTATGTGGACCACACCCTGGGGCTGCTCCCCCGTCACCCTCAAGGGGGTCCTTATGGGTGGCACAGTGACTACATGGTTAGCACTGTCACTTCAGAGCACTCAGGACCCGGGTTCGATTCCAGCCTTTGGCGACGGTCTGTGTGGAGTTTGTACATTCTCTCTGTGTCTGCATGGGTTTCCTCCAGGTGCTCCAGTTTTCTCCCACAATCCAAACATGTGCAAGTTAGGTGAATTGGCCATGCTAATTTGGCAATAGTTTTCAGGGATGTTTGGGTTAGGTGCATTAGTCAGGAGTAAATATAGGATAATAGGGTAGGGGAATGGGTCTGGGTGGGTTAATCTCCCGAGGATTGGTGTGGACGTGTTGGACAGAAGGGCCTGTTTCCACACTGTAGGAATTCTATGATTCGATGATTCCAAAAACATGATCCGAGACTTCCTGCACCCTGGCACCTGGGAGGTAACACTCCAACCGTGAGTCTCTCTCATTCCCACAGAACCTCCTGCTTTTCTCCCTAACTATGGAGTCCCCAGTGACTAATGCTCTGCTCATCTTCCCCCTCCCTTCTGAGCAACAGGGACAGACTCTGTGTCAGAGACCTGTACCCCATGACTTACCCCTGGTAAGTTGCTCCCCCTCAACACTATCCAAAATGGTCTGCTTGTTATTGAGGGGAACAGCTGCAGGGGATCCCTGCACTGCCTGCTAGTTCCCTTTTCATCCCCTAACTGTAACCCATCAGCCCTTTTCTTGTACCTGAGGTGCAACTACCTCCCTGTAACTCCTCTCATTAACTCCCCCGCCTCCGGAATGACCCAAAATTCATCCAGCTCCAGCTCTAGATCCCTAAAGTGTTTTTCAAGGAGCTGCAGTTGGGTGCACTTCCCACAGATGGAGTCAGCAGGGTGTTATGACATGGGATAAACCCCTCTGTTAATTTAAACCCAACACACAGAGATGTTCACCTCTTGCTGTAACCTGTTAAATTGCAAGAGGCAAAGGACCATCCCAGTTTTCACTACTTCACATAAAAATTAACAATTTTATTCTTTAAGTTCAACAGAGAATGTTAGACAATTATTTACAACTCCTTTTTCTTAAACCTGTCTTTTACCGCCCACTCCACAATACTGGGCTGATTAAAAAAACTCGATGAAGTTTACAAAAGAAAGTCGCATTTCAAAACCTGTCAGCTTTGTCGATTCTCCTTTGCAGATTTTCCTCTGTAGATTTTTCGAGGTTGGCTGTTCCTCGGCCTTCTCCTGCTCAGCTTTTTTTATGGACAGGTACCTGTCAGAGAATTATTCGATTAGCAGTCTATTCTTGTTGGGGTTCATGACAGTGTTCCCCCTAACTGTTCAAAATGTGTGGTTTTATCCCCTAAAACATCGAATCATTTCATCGGTCTGATGTTATCAAAACACTAAATTCAAATTCGATTGGATTTTGGTATCTGGGGCAGAATTTAAACTGATTGGCTGAATTTGAATTTGTTTTTGTTCCATGGCAATGCAACTGCAGCTATTTGTTTCAACCAAGTGTTTCATTTTTAAATTATTCAGGACACTCTGTGTTTTCAGTCAGGCCTTGCTAGCTTCCTCTCTCTATTAAGGGTACAGGACACGCCCACACCTTCGTAACACTTCCCCCTTAAGAAGAAAATGAACCATCATAAAGAAAAAATTGCTTCTTCTTGTCTCTATTTCTTAACCACATTACTATGACATACATATGACTTTAACCGAATTTCATATTAACATCTTCCCTATATATAAAAAACATTGAATAGATACCAATACATTATCAGTTAAATCCGCGATACTGCATTTGTGATTACATTCTTATGACCCGGAACATGTATGATTTTTAAATTAAAATCTGTTACATAAGACTCCCATGAAATAGTCTCATTTCCTTGTCTTTAAAGCTTTCCAAGAATGAAAGAGGATTGTGATCCGTGTGTACAACCGTCTCTGACACATTGTTTGTGATATCCACATTAAAATATTGTAAGGCCAGTACCAAACTCAATAGTTCTTTTTTGAACATGAAGTATTTTGTTTGGTGGGTGTTGAGTTTCTTTGAAAAGTAACCACCTGGCAGTTCAATCCCATCCTTATCTTCATGTAGCAGTACTCCTCCAACTCTTGTGTCACGAGCATCCAAGGCAACTTTGAAAGGTTTTGATAGGTTTAGTATCGCTGAAACTGTGTGATGGTTAATATTGCTTTGAAATGGCCGAAAGCCTCCTGGCATTGTTCTGCCCACCAAAACGCTGTGTTACTCTTCAGCAGATAGAATCTGCTTAGTCCCGAGAATTGATGAACCTCTTTGTTCGAGGTTGGATATGGAAATTCCTTGACGGCCTTCGTCTTTGCATTCCATGGGGGTCAACCTTCCATGACTGATGTTACATCCCAAGAATGTCACCTCTGCTTTCGCAAATTCAGTTTTGTTGAAGTTTGTTACAAGTTTTGCTTCTCGTCGTCATTCAGAGTTCTGCCAACTGTACCATGTGCCTTTTCCAGGACTTACTAAAGATCACGACATTGTCCCCATAGACTGCACAGTCTGTTAACCCAGCCACAACTTTGTTCAGGGGTCTTTGGAATGTGGTGGGTGCATTATTCATTCCAAAAGGCATCACCTTGAATTGATGTAGCCCATTGGGGTTACAAACACAGAAATTTCTATCACCGTCTCTGAAAAAGGTAATCACACAGTAAGCTTAACTTTGTGATGTAACTGGCTTGTCTGATATGAGTCCAATTTTGTAATGTTGTTCACCTTCTGATAACACACAAAAAAATCATTGACTCCTGTTTGGACTGGGAGCTGAGACAATCGGCAAACTCCACTCACTCTGGCTCTGTTCAATGCTGTCCTTGTCAAACATGGCCTCCACCTCCATCTGGACCTGTCTGGCTTTGAAACGATTAAGCCAACAGGGGTGTTGTTTTATCAGAACAGTATTCCCTATGTCCAGTTCATGTACAACAGTATTAGTCCTCTCCATCTGATTCTCACATACGTCTTCAAACTGCAGTAGCAAACCTTTCAACTGAGCCCCTAGACCGACAGCTCACTAACCTGTCCAACTTCTCGAGGATCTCTTCATTTTTTAACATATTTTGAGGGACATCAAAATTCACAATATCTGGACTTGATTCCTCGCTCTGTGGGGCAGTAACTAACACCCATTTCTCCCAATCTTTCTCTCGACCATAATGAGGTTCCAACATGTTCACATGACATCCCCAGTACAGTTTTTCTTCTATCTGCCATCTTTACTAGATAGATCACCTGACTTAACTTTTTCTCAATCTGATAGGTCCCACTAAACCTGGTTTTGAAGGGATCGCCTATTGCTTGTGACAATACGAACACATCCTCCCCTCAGGAAAACGTCTGAGTCTCAGAGTTTTTAACCTGCAACCTGCTTCATTCTATGCTGTGCCCTCTTTACGTGCTGTTTAGCTAAATCATCGACTCGATTTAGTGTCTCCACCACCTCTGATACGTAATCTAAGTGTGAGATCTCCGACTTTGGTCCTGTCAATTTCTCCTTGATTAATTTCAAACAGCCTCTCACTTCACATTGAATATTAACTCGAAGGGAGTAATATGAGTAGATTTATTTGGGGCAAACAATATGAATGGGATACCTTTACCCCAGTCATTCGGGTAATCCTGACAGTATGTTGTCAACATGGTCTTCAAGGTCTGATACCACCTTTCTAAAGCTCCCTGGGATTCAGGATGATATACACTGGGATTAAAATGCTGTATGCTGAAGCTATCTGTGACCTCCTTAAACAGCCTAGCAGTAAAATGTGACCCTTGATACAACTGAATCTCTCTGGGTAGCCCATACCGTGTGAACAAAGCTACTAACTCTTCTCCCATCTTTTTTGCCTTGATACACTGTAATGGAATTGCCTCCGGAAATCTGGGAGACACATCCATTATAGTTAACATGTACTGGTTCCCACTTTTAATTTTCGGGAGGGGACCTACACAATCAATTACAACCCACGCGAAAGGGAATTGGCAACAGAGGGGCTGGTTTTGTTATGACCTGGGGCTTACCAACCATTTGGCATGTATGACACATACAGCAAAAGTTAACCACATCATTGTGCATTCTAGGTGAATAAAAATGTTTTTGTACCTTAGCCTGAATCTTTCATACCCCTCGGTGACCTCCTACAGGAAGTTCATGTGCTCACCGTAACACTTCCTGTTTGTATGCTAACGGCAACCCAACCTGGTGCACTTTGGCCCATTTCTCCTCTGCACTAACCTGCCGTGGTCTCCATTTCTATCTGAGAATTCTATCTTTCAGATAATAACCCTTAGGAATACACTCTGCCTCCTTTTCGGAGTAAACATCCACACATATATCTTTTATTGCCTTGTCTTGCTGTTGCAAGTCCCTTAGCCTTTCAGGACTAAACGCTTCTGTCTGACCCTCTGCCTGTTCAGGTTTTTCTGCACCATTACATCAAACAGGGTATCCACCAACTGAACCTCAACTCCTTCATCTTTCTCTTCAGTTTTTGCTTTTTGCTGTGACTTATGTCAGTGGGATCTTGTTACTACACAATCTGGGAAAATATCAGGATATTTTTCTTTTAACTCCTCAGTTTCTTGATCTTCCTTGGGCTTCACCACAAGAAGGGATGTCACTCCCACCTTGGATCCTGCCAAATCATTCAGAAGAACAAACTGAATTCCTGGAACCAACACTCTGTCAAACTCTGACTGTTATTCTCCCAGGTAAAACCAAGAACTGCAGATGCTGGAAACCAGAGTCGAGATTAGACAGTGGTGCTGGAAAAGCACAGCAGATCAGGCAGCATCCGAGGAGCAGGACTGTTAATCTCCCAGTCTTGGGTTGGCAGTGCAACCTGATCTTACATAACGCAATGTTAAATTTTTGTCTGTCTATCCCACAGATTACCAAACTCTCGGGTAACAGATCAGGAAGTGTACAAATTCGCTCATCTCTTACCATTAGAGACTGGTTAGATTGTGTATTTCTCAAAATTATAATTTCTTGTTCTTCTCCCCCTGCTGTCCCAGAGTAACCTTTACCCACAAAGGAGATCAGATACTAACCCCATACCCAGCCCCTGCCTCGGCTGTGCACTCTCCTTCAGCTCCTCGGCTCTTCTTGGGGTCTCCTTTACTACCTTCACTCAGGCCACTGGCTCAGCTCCTTTTACCACATCTTTTCCCACAATGCCTTTCTTCAACAACCAGCACTGTGACTTTACATGTGTCACTTTCTCACAGTGGGAACACCTGAGGCCTTTCACCTCCTTTCCACCATCTTGGGCTTGTTTTCGAACCTGGTAAATATTTACATGTTCTCTACTTTTTGTTTCCTCATGCAGAATCTCCCCTTCTCCCAACTTCTATCCCACACAGGGCGAAATTCTGCCCGGAAACTTCTCATATACACCAATATGTATTCATCTGCTAATCCTGCTGCACATCTCACTTCCTGAACTTTCTGTTCTTCCACACGAATTCTTACCATCTCTGGAAGTGAGTTTTTAAACTCCTCCAGCAGAGTAATCTCTCAGAGCCTCATAGGTCTTATCTATCTTTAAGGCTCACATCCATCTATCAAAATGATTATGTTTCATTCTTTCAAACTCAACTTAAATTTGATGTGGTTCCTTCTTTATGTTTCTGAACTGCTGTCTGTACGCTTTTGGGACCAATTCATAAGCACTCATAGATTCATAGAGATGTACAGCATGGAAACACACCCTTCGGTCCAACCTGTCCATGCCAACCAGATATCCCATTCCAATCTCATCCCACCTGCCAGCACCGGCCCATATCCCTCCAAACCCTTCCTATTCTTATACCCATCCAGATGCCTCTTAAGTGTTACAATTGTACCAGCCTCGACCACAACCTCTGGCAGCTCATTCCATACACGTACCATACTCTGTGTGAAAAAGTTGCCCCTTAGGTCTCTTTTATATCTTTCCCCTCTCACCCTAAGCCTATGCTCTCTAGTTCTGGACTCTCCAACCCCAGGGAAAAGACTTTGTCTATTTATCCTGTCCATGCCCTTCAGATAGATTCTCATCAGATCTCGATCAGTCAACCAGAAGGGGGAACCCACCGCCAAGGAACACAGGACTGTTCTCAAAGGAACGGGACATGTCTTCGCAGCCATCGATGGTGCCTACCCTGCTGGGGATGATGGACATCCCAGACGAGCACCCAAATTGTGAGAAACAGAGCTCATGTATCAATATATTTCAGTCCGAGTCAAATTCTGAAGCAGCGAATTTTATTGAAACGTTCTTGCAAGACGGGTGTCGAACAAGTAGGCACCCAATCCAAAAATTACTCCACAATTTATCCAGTTTAATTGAGTCTCTCTCGGTATAGAACACAGAATATTACAGCGCAGTACAGGCCCTTCAGCCCTCGATTTTGTGCCGACCTGTTATACCAATCTGAAGCCCATCTAACCTACACTATTCCATGTCCGTCCATATGCTTGTCCAATGACAACTTAAATGTACTTAAAGTTGGTGAATCTACTACCATTGCAGGCAAAGCATTCCATACACTTACTACTCTCTAAGTAAAGAAACTCCCTCTGACATCTGTCCTATATCTATCACCCCTCAATTTAAAGCGATGCCGCCTCGTGCTCGCCATCACCATACTTGGAAAAAACTCTCCCTGTCCACCCTATCTAACCCTCTGATTATCTTGTATGTCTCTATTAAGTCACCTCTCAACCTTCTTCTCTCCAACAAAAACAGCCTCAAGTCCCTCAGCCTTTCCTCGTAAGACCTTCCCTCCATACCAGGCAAGCAGAACCTTTCCAAATCTTCCACATCCTTCTTATATTGCGGCCGCACTAGAGTTTTGTACAGCTGTCGCATAACCTCATGGTTCCAGAACTAGATCCCTCTATTAATAAAAGCTAAAACACTGTATGCCTTCTGAACAACCCTGTCAACTTGGGTGGCAACTTTCAAGGATCTGTGTACATGGGCACCGAGATCTCTCTGCTCATCTACACTACCAAGAATCTTTCACTTAACCCAGTACTTTGCATTCCGGTTACTCCGACCAAAGTGAATCACCTCACATTTGTCCGCATAAAACTCCATTTGCCACCTCTCAGCACAGCTCTGCAGCTTATCTATGTCCCTCTGTAACCTACAACATCCTTCGTCACTATCCACAACTCCACTGACCGTAGTGTCATCTGCAAATTTACTAACCCACCCTTCTACACACTCATCCAGGTCGTTTATAAAAATGATGTACAGCAGTGGACCCAACACTGACCCTTGCAGTACACCACGAGTAAATGGACTCCAGGATGAACATGTTCCATCAACCACCACCCTCTGTCTTCTTTCAGCTGGCCAATTATTGATCCAAACTGCTATATCTCCCACAATCCCATTCCTCTGCATTTCATACAATAGCCTACTGTGGGGAACCTTATCGAACGCCTTGTTGAAATCCATATACACCACATCAACTGGTTTACTCTCATTTACCTGTTTGGTCACCTTCTCAAAGAACTCAATAAGGTTTGTGAGGCATGACCTACCCATCACAAAACTGTGCTGACTATCCCTAATCACATTATTCTTTTCTAGATGATTATAAATCCTATCTCTTAAAACCTTTTCCAACACTTTACCAACAACTGAAGTAAGGCTCACTGGTCTATAATTACCAAGATTGTCTCTACTCCCCTTCTTGAACAGAGGAACCACATTTGCTAACCTCCAGTCCTCTGGCACTATTCCTGTAGACAATGACGATTTAAAGATCAATGCCAAAGGCTCAGCAATCTCCTCCCTTGCTTCCCAGAGTATCCTAGGATAAATCCCATCCGGCCCAGGGGACTTATCTATTTTCACACTCTGCAGGATTTCTAATACCTCCTCCTTGTGAACCTCAATCCCACCGAGTCTAGTAGCCTGTATCTCAGTAATCTCCTCGTCAACATTGTTGTTTTCTAGAGTGAATGCTGTCGAATAATATTCATTTCGTGCTTCCCCTATCTTCCTCTGACTCCACACACAACTTCCCACTCCTATCCTTGATTGGCCCTAATCTTACTCTCATCATTCTTTTATTCCTTAAATACCTATAGAATGCCTTAGAGTTTACCCTGATCTTATCCGCCAACAACTTCTCATGTCTCCTCCTGGCTCTTCTGAGCTCTCTCTTTAGGTCTTTCCTGACTACCTTGTAACCCTCAAGCACCCTAACTGACCCTTCACATCTCATCCTAACATAAGCCTTCTTCCTCTGGACTAGAGATTCTGCTTCCTTTGTAAACCATGGTTCCTGCGCTCTACAGCTTCCTCCCTGCCTGACAGGTACATACGTATCGAGGACACAGAGGAGCTTTTCCTTGAATAAGCTCCACATTTCTAATGTACCCATCCCTGCAGTTTCCTTCCCCATCCTATGCTTCCTAAATCTTGCCTAATCGCATCGTAATTGTCTTTCCCCCAGCTATAACTCTTGCCCAGTGGTATACACCTATCCCTTTCTATCACGAAAGTAAACATAACAGAATTATGGTCAGTATCACCAAAGTGCTCACCTACTTCCAAGTTTAACACCTGGCCAGGCTCATTACCCAGTACCAAATCTAATGTGGCTTCACCCCTTGTTGGCCAGTCTACATATTATGTCAGGAAGCCCTCCTGCACACACTGGACAAAACCTGACCCATCTATAGTTCTCGTACTATAGTGTTCCCAGTCAATATTTGGAAAGTTGAAGTCTCCCATGACAACTACCCTGTCTCTCTCACTCCTATAGAGAATCATCTTTGCTATCCTTTCCTCTACATCTCTGGAACTATTCGGAGGCCTATAGAAAACTCCCAACAGTGAGACCTCTCCTTTCCTGTTTCTAACCTCAGCCCAAAGTACCTCAATTGACGAGTCCCCAAACATCCTTTCTACAACTGTACTACTGTCCTTGACCAACGATGCCACACCACCCCCTCTTTTACCACCTTCCCTGTTCTTATTGAAACATCTAAATCCTGGAACCTGCAAAAACCATTCCTGTCCCTGCTCTATCCATGTCTCCGAAATGGCCACAACATTAAAGTCACAGGTACCAACCCATGCTGCAAAGTCACCCATCTTATTCCGGATGCTCCTGGCATTGAAGTAGACACACTTCAAACCAACTTCTTGCTTGCCGGTGCCATCTTGTGTCCCTGAAACTTGATTTTGGATGTCCCTACTCTTAACCTTTTCTATACTTGAACTACAATTATGGTTCCCATCCCCCTGCTGGATTAGTTTAAACCCACCCCAATAGCCTTAGCGAATTTCCACGCCCCCAGGATATTGGTACCCCTTTGGTTCAGGTGAAGACCAGCCTGCTTGTAGAGGTCCCACCTACCCCAGAAAGAGCCCCAATTATCCAAGGAGCCAAAACCCTCCCCCCTGCACCATCCCTGTAGCCACGTGTTCAACTCCTTTCTCTCCCTATTCCTTGCCTCACGAGCACGTGGCACGGGAAACAAACCAGAGACAACAACTCTGTTCGTCCAAGCTCTAAGCCTCCATCCTAGCTCCCTGAATTTCTGCCTTCAATCCCCATCTCTCTTCCTACCTATGTTGTTGCTGCCTATGTGGACCACGACTTGGGGCTGCTCCCCCTCCCCCTTAAGGATCCCAAAAACACAATCAGAGACATCACGAACCCTGGCATCTGGGAGGCAACACACCAACCGTGAGTCTCTCTCACCCCCACAGAACCTCCTATCTGTCCCCCTAACTATAGAGTCCCCAATGACCTACTGCTCTGCTCCTCTTCCCCCTTCCCTTCTGAGCAGCAGGGACAGACTCTGTGCCAGAGCCCTGTGCCCCTCTGCTTTCCCCTGGTAAGTCGTCCCCTCCAACAGTATCCAAAACAGTATACTTATTGTTGAGGGGAATAGCCACAGGGGATCCCTGCACTGCCTACTGGTTCCCTTTCCATCCCCTGACTGTAACCCATCTGCCTTTTTCTTGTACCTGAGGTGCAACTACCTCCCTGTAACTCATCTCAATAACCCCCTCTGCCTCCCGAATGATCTGAAGTTCATCCCGCTCCAGCTCCAGTTCCCTAACGTGGTTTTCGAGGAGCTGGAGTTGGGTGCACTTCCCACAGCTGTAGTCAGCAGGGACACTAGTGGTGACCCTTAGCTCCCACATTCTGCAGGATGTATATTCAACTGCCCTAATCTCCATTCCCATGAATCTAAACTCCCAAAGAGACTGTTGAAAAATAAGAATAAAATAATAAACTTGTGACCTCACCAATCTGGTGCACAGAATCTTTTTTTTTGGTTAGAGGAGGATGATGGGTGGGAGACATTACCCGAGTAGTGTTTTGGGTAACGCAACCACACAAATATATGACTTCCCAGAAGTCCTTCGCTCCTCCCTCGCACCTCTCAGCAAATGGAGGCCCAACTCCCGAGATAAGTCCCTTTTAATGTGGGAAAACTCACCCTTCCCAGCAGCCCTCGCTTCCCCACTCCTTCTCTCCTCGCCGCTCTGGCAAAATGGAGATGTGGACTTGCCTGACTTTCTTTCTTCCAAGGATCACACACCCATCTTGAACGATCTTCTTGGATACACGGAGAAATGCTTGCTACTTGTTGTGAGATTTCATGCCAATTTATTTTCATCACATTTTTCTTGTTTTTCATTTGATATAATCTGCCTCTTATTCCGAAAATAAGCATTCCAAATCGGGCCTACACTAGTTCTTGCCAATTTGAATTTTCTAGTTTGGGATTGAATACTCTCTTTGACAGAGTCTTTAAACTGTGGGTTGTTCATCTTCTTACTGAGTACTTCTTTTTGAACAGAAACAATCATTGCTGAACGTTATGAAAAATCTATTTAAGTGTCTGACCCTATATTTTTGATCCCGCTTTAGGTTAGGTGTAAGACAAAAATCTGCAATTAAAATGCTTGATTCTTTTCAATCTTTCAAGAAGATCTTCTCCATGTGGCTGAACACCAACTCATTCCACACGGACTCCAGACCACCTTTAAACCAGCAGAGTTCAGACCCGAACAGGACAAACAGTACAGACTACAGATTCAAAAACACCAGCAACAGTTCTCCTTCAAGATCCTCCAAAAACACCTCCCTCCCCTTCCTGGACCTCTCCATCTCCATTAATAACGACCGACTTGACACTCACATTTTTTACAAACCCACCGACTCCCACAGCTACCTGGATTACACCTCTTCCCACCCTACATCTTGCAAAAATGCCTTCCCGTATTCCCAATTCCTCTGCCTCCACCGTATCTGCTCCCAGGTGGACCAGTTCCACCACAGAACACACCAGATGGCCTCCTTCTTTAGAGACCGCAATTTCCCTACACACGTGGTTAAAGATGCCCTCCAACGCATCTCGTCCACATCCCGCACCTCCGCCCTCAGACCCCACCCCTTCAACCGTAACAAGGACAGAACGCCCCAGGTGCTCACCTTCCACCCTACCAACCTTCGCAAATACCAAATCATCCGCCGACATTTCTGCCACCTCCAAAAAGACCCCACCACCAGGGATATATTTCCCTCCCCACCCCTTTCCGCTTTCCGCAAAGACCATTCCCTCCGTGACTACCTGGTCAGGTCCACACACCCCTAGAACCCACCCTCCCATCCTGGCACCTTCCCCTGCCACCGCAGGAACTGTAAAACCTGTGCCCACACCTCCTCCCTCACCTCCATCCAAGGACCTAAAGGAGCCTTCCACATCCATCAAAGGTTTAATTGCACATCCACCAATATCATTTATTGTATCTGTTGCGCCCGATGTGGTCTCCTCTACATTGGGGAGACTGGGCGCCTCCTCGCAGAGTGTTTTAGGGGACTTCTCCAGGACACCCACACCAAACAACCACACTGCCCCGTGACCCAACATTTCAACTCCCCCTCCCACTCTGCCGAGGACATGGAGGTCCTGGGCCTCCTTCACCGCTGCTCCCTCACCACCAGATGCCTGGAGGAAGAACACCTCATCTTCCGCCTCAGAACAGTTCAACCCCAGGGCATCAACATCGACTTCAACAGTTTCCTCATTTCCCCTTCCCCCACCTCACCCGAATTCCAAACTTCCAGCTCAGCACTGTCCCCATGACTTGTCCGGACTTGTCCTACCTGCCTATCTCCTTTTCCACCTATCCACACCACCCTCTCCTCCCTGACCTATCACCTTCATCCCCTCCCCCACTCACCCATTGTACTCTATGCTACTTTCTCCGCACCCCCACCCTCCTCGAGCTTATCTCTCCACGCTTCAGACTCACTGCCTTTATTCCTGATGAAGGCCTTTTGCCCGAAACGTTGATTTCGAAGCTCCTTGGATGCTGCCTGAACTGCTGTGCTCTTCCAGCACCACTAATCCCGAACACATGATCAGCCGAGAGAGACTCCATTCTCCCAGGTTCCCCGTCTCTCTGTTATTTCTGTTTGATGATGCCTCATTCCAGTGGGAAACCTCCGACATGGCTTCGCTTTCCCTCAAATGAGAAATCCTCCCCGCCCCCCCCCCCCCCAACTCTGGTGGACAGGCCTTTCACCTGTGAGGGACCCAGCTCCTGTGCTCATACCCTCACCCCTTCACCTCCTTTCCAGAACAATGATGGAGGTTCCCTTATCCTCACTCTCCACTGCACTCACTTCCACATTCACACAATCATCCCCGCCACTTCCACCACCTCCTGCAGAACAGCACCATCAAACACATCGTCCCCTCTCATCCCCTGTCAGCATTCTTAAACACCTCAAAGGTGAGGTGCCGGAGGGCTGGAAGGTTGCTCATGTTGTCCCCCTGTCCAAGAAGGGTCGTAAGGATATTCCAGGTAAGTACAGACCAGTGAGCCTGACGCCTGATGGGAAAGTTGCTGGAAAAGATCTGAGGGTTAGGATCTATTTATATTTAGAAAAGAATGATCTTATCAATGATGGTTTTGTGCGGGGGAGATCGTGCCTTACCAACTTAATAAAGTTCTTCGAGGATGTGACCAAGTTGATAGATGAAGGAAGGGCTGTTGATGTCATATACATGGATTTTAGTAAGGTTTTTGATAAGGTTCCCCATTGTAGACTAAAGGAGAAAGTGAAGTCACATGGTGTGCAGGGTGTTCTAGCTAGGTGGATAAAGAACTAGTTGAGCAACAGGAGACAGAGAGTAGTAGTTGAAGGGAGTTTCTCAAAATGGAGAAAAGTGACCAGTGGTGGTCCACAGGGGTCAGTGTTGGGGCCACTGTTGTTTGTAATGTACATAAATGATCTGGAAGAGGGCACTGTTAGTATGATCAGCAAGTTTGCAGATGACACGAAGATTGGTGGAGTATCAGAAAGCATAAGGAACTGTCAGAGAATACAGGAGAATATAGATAGATTGGAGAGTTGGGTGGAAAGTGGCAGATGGAGTTCAATCCAGACAAATGTGAGGTGATGCATTTAGGCAAGACTAATTCTTGAACGAATTATACAATGAACAGAAGAGCCTTGGGATAAGTTAATGGGCAGAGAGATCTGGGAGTGCAGGTCCATTGTACCCTGAAGGTTGCTGCACAGGTGGATAGAGTGGTCAAGAAGGCATATAGTATGCTTGCCTTCATTGGACGGGGTATTGGGTATCAGGTAGGTAAAAACAATGACTGCAGATACTGGAAACCAGATTCTGGATTAGTGGTGCTGGAAGAGCACAGCAGTTCAGGCAGCATCCGAGGAGCAGTAAAATCGATGTTTAATGCAAAAACTACAAAGGTATGGCCTTGAGGGTGCATTAGAGGTTTGGATTAGGAATTGGCTGGCTGGAAGGAGACAGAGGGTAGTAGTTGATTGAAAAGGTTCATCTTGGAGTGCAGTTATTAGCGGTGTTCCACAGGATCTGTTTTGGGACCATTGATGTTTGTCATTTCTATAAATGACCTGAAGGAGGGGCTTGAAGGCTGGGTGAGCAAGTTTGTGGATGACACGAAAGTCGGTGGAGTTGTGGACAGCGAAGAAGGATGGGGCAGGTTACAGCGGGATATAGATAAGTTGCAGAGCTGGGCAGAAAGGTGGCAAATGGAATTCAATGTAGCTAAGTGTGAAGTCATTCACTTTGGTAGGAGTAACAAGAAGATGTATTACTGGGCTAATGGTAGACTACTTGGTAGTGTGGATGAGCAGAGGGATCTTGGTGTCCATGTACATAGATCTTTGAAAGTTGCCACCCAGGTCAATAGTGCTGTGAAGAAGGCATATGGTGTACTGGGCTTTATTGGTAGAGGAATTGAGTTCCAGAGTCCTGAGGTCATGTTGCAGTTGTATAAGTCTCTGGTGCGGCCTCATCTGGAGTATTGTGTGCAGTTTTGGTCGCCATACTATAGGAAGGATGTGGAGGCATTGGAACGAGTGCGGAGGAGGTTTACCAGGATGTTGCCTGGCATGGTAGGAAGATCGTATGAGGAAAGGCTGAGGCACTTGGGGCTGTTCTCATTGGAGAAAAGAAGGTTTAGGGGAGATTTGATAGAGGTGTACAAGATGATTAGGGGGTGAGATAGGGTTGACAGTGAGAACCTTTTTCCGCTAATGAAGTCAGCTGTTACTAGGGGACACAGCTTTAAATTAAGGGGTGGTAGGTATAGGACAGATGTTAGGGGTAGATTTCTTACTCAGCGGGTTATGAGTTCATGGAATGCCCTGCCAGTAGCAGTGGTGGACTCTCCCTCTTTATGGTCATTTAAGCAGGCATTGGACAAGCATATGGAGGTTATTGGGCAAGTGTAGGTTAGGTAGGCTTCGGTCGGCGCAACATTGAGGGCCGAAGGGCCTGTATGTGTGCTGTATTTTTCTATGTTCTATGTTCTATGTTCTTTGTAAGCCCTTCATCAGGAATAAAGGCAGAGAGCCTGAAGCGTGGAGAGATAAGCTAGAGGAGGGTGGGGGTGGGGAGAAAGTAGCATAGAGTACAATAGGTCAGTGGGGGAGGGGATGAAGGTGATAGGTCAGGGGCGGGGGGTAGGGTGGAGTGGATAGGTGAAGAAGAAGATAGGCAGATAGGACAAGTCAAGGGGACAGTGCTGAGCTGGACGTTTGGAACTAGGGTGAGGTGGGGGAAGAGGAAATGAGGAAACTGTTGAAGTCCACATTGATACCCTGGGGTTGAAGTGTTCTGAGGCGGAAGATGAGGTGTTCTTTCTCCAGGCGTCTGGTGGTGAAGGAGTGGCTGTGAACCTCAATGTCCTCGGCAGAATGGAAGGGTTATTGAAATGTTGGGTCACAAGGCAGTGTGGTTGATTGGTGTGGGTGTCCCGGAGATGTTCCCGAAAACGCTCTGCTAGGAGGCATCCAGTCTCCCCAATGTAGAGGAGACCACATTGGGAGCAACGGATACAATAAATGATATTGGTGGATGTGCAGGTAAAACTTTGATGGATGGGGAAGTCTCCTTTAGGTCCTTGGATGGAGGTGAGGGAGGAGATGTGGGCGCAGGTTTTGCAGTTCCTGCGGTGGCAGGGAAAGGTGCCAGGATGGGAGGGTGGGTTATAGGGGGGCGTGGACCTGACCAGGTAGTCACGGAGGGAACGGTCTTTGCGGAAGGCGGAAAGGGGTGGGGAGGGAAATATATCCCTGGTGGTGGGGTCTTTTTGGAGGTGGCAGAAATGTCGGCGGATGATTTGGTTTATGCGAAGGTTGGTAGGATGGAAGGTGAGCACCAGGGGTGTTGTGTCTTTGTTACGGTTAGAGGGGTGGGGTCTGACAGCAGAAGTGCGGGATGTGGATGAGATGCGTTGGAGGGCATCTTTAACCACGTGGGAAGGAAAATTGCTGTCTCTAAAGAAGGAGGCCATCTGGTGTGTTCTGTGGTGGAACTGCTCCTCCTGGCAGCAGATACGGCAGAGGTGGAGGAATTAGGAATACAATATGGCATTTTTGCAAGAGGTAGGGTGGGAAGAGGCGTAATCCAGGTAGCTGTGGGAGTCTGTGGTGGAACTGGTCCTTCTGGGAGCAGATACGGCGGAAGCGGAGGAATTGGGGTGGCAATTCATGTTAAAATTGTACAAGACATTGGTTCAGCCACATTTAGAATACTGTGTACAGTTCTGGTCACCACATTACCAAAAGGATGTGGACGCTTTAGAGAGGTTGCAGAGAAGGTTTACGAGGATGTTGCCTCGTATGGAACATGCTAGCTATGAAGAGAGGTTGAGTAGGTTCGGTTTGTTTTCATTAGGAAAAAGGAGATTGAGGGAGGAATTGATTGAGGTTTACACAATCGTGAAGGGTATAGACAGGGTGGATAAGCTTTTTCCCAGGGTGAAGGATTCAATAACAAGAGGTCATGCTTTGAAGGTGAAAGGTGAAATGTTTAAGGGGGATACACGCGGCAAGTACCTCACACAGAGGGTGGTGGGTGCCTGGAACACGTTGCCAGCAGGGGTGGTAGAGACAGGCACGGTAGATTCATTTAAGATGCGTCTGGACAGATACATGAGTAGGTGGGAAGCAGAGGGATACAGATGCTGAGGAATTGAGTGACTGATTTAGAGAGTGGGTTTGGATTGGCTCAGGCTTGGAGGGCTGAAGGGTCTGTTCCTAGGCTGTAATTTTTCTTTGTTCTTTGTCCTTTGTTCTTTTTCATAAGGTCCGTTCCATAAGGCATTTTCATAAGGCATTCCCTCAGAGCGTTCCCTCAGAGGCACCCTCCGTCACCCCGAACACTTCCCCATTCCCCCATAGCACCTTCCTATGCAATTACAGAAGCTGTAACACTTACTGATTCACCTCTTCCCTCCTCCCTATCTAAGGCCCCGAATACACCTTCCAGATGAAGCAACATTTCATTTGTACCATTTCAATCTGGTCGACTGTCACTGCTGCTCACAATGCAGTCTCCTTTACATTGGGGAGACCAAACAGAGATGACTTTGGGGAACCCTTCCACTCTGTCTGTCAGACTTTCTCATTGCTTCCCATTTCAATAACCTCCCTTGCTCTCATGCTAACATTTCAGTCCTGGGTATGCTGCAATGTTCCACAGAAGTAAAACCCAAGCTTGAGTAACAACTCACTTTACACTTGGGTACGTTACAGCCTGTAGGAGTTAATATTCAATTCCATAACTTCACAGCCTGACCACATTTTGACTGCTTTCTACATTTTTAATGCATTCTCTCTCCTGGTTTCCCTATGACCTTTTCTTGTCTGTGTCTTGTTTATCTTGCACTCAATGGTGGGAACCGATTCCCTCCAGTCCCACCTTAATTTATGATGAGGGGGTGCCTATGTTGGACTGGGGTACACAAAGTTAAAAATCACACCACACCAGGTTATGGTCAAAATAAACCTGTTGGACTCTAACCTGGTGTTGTGTGATTCTTAACAGTGTCCACCTTAACTTAGACCAACCTTCCAGCTGTTTCTCTTTCACCATAACTAAGCTCCACACCCTCTGTTTTCCATCACCCTCTTCCTGTCAAGGGATTAAAAAACAAATTTCCCAATCCCTTTCCAGTTCTGAAGAAATGTCACGCTGGACTTGAAACATTCAATCTTTTTCTCCGTCCCTGCAGATGCTGCCAGACCTGACTATTTCCGGAAATGTTGAGGCACAGAATCAATTTTCAATAAAACAAGTAACTGTAGATACTGGAACTGTAAATAAAAACTTAAATTGCTGGAGAAAATGGGGGCTGTGAAGAAGGGTTACTGGACCTAGAATTTTAACTCAGTATTCAGTCCACAGGAGCTGCCAGACCTGCTTAGGATCTCCACCAATTTCTGTTTTTGAACACGTTTCAATGATGTGTACAAAAAGTTGCTCCAACGCCCTGTCCAACATGGAGCACTATACACCGGGAAGTGAACACTAGCACAATGTGCACTACTTCATTGGTTCTGAAACTACACATGGCTGTCATCACTGACCCTACAGAGCTCTTAATCATGGTCAGGGAGTGAAACAGAAGGAAAGACATTCACTTTAAACACAGAAGGTGGCATTATTGGAAGGGAAGAGATTCAGATGAACATGTTAAAGGATTTTGTGTGATATGATAAATTGGAGGTATGACACTACGAAGAGACCCTCAGGAGAATGAAGATATTAAAATTGAAGTGTTCCTCCATCGGAAACCAGAGTAGGTCACTGAGTACAGGGACGATGGGTGAATGGGTCTTGGTGTGAACTGGGGGATAGGAAGCAGAATGCATTGCAGATATTGCAGCTCAGACTGGCCATTCATGTGGTGCTGTAAACCACAACAGCAACAGATTCAGGTTTAACCACAGTCTGTAACTTTTCTCCCCGATAATCCCTCCATCTACCATTGCCATCAATCGATGGTTCAGTGAAGAGTGTGGGTGAATATGCCAGGGTCAAAACCATGTCTACTGAAAACTGATGACAACCCCATTAAAGCTACTGCACTTGGCTGCTTGCATTCCAAGCAGCAGGACAAACATCTGATACAGAAGGTGAAATGATCCCAATACCAATTGACCAATGATCATGTGTCATCCCGTCATAAATAGTGACAGAGTATTTGTGATCTCAATTAATAGTCATCGACAGTTAAACAACTCACTGGAGGAGAGGGCTCCACAAACATCCCCATCCTGAATAACGGAACAGCCCTGTACATCAGTGTAAAAGACTAGGATGCAGTATATGCACCATCCTCAGCCAAAACTATTGAATGGGTGATTCATCTCTCCCTTTTCATGATATCTTGAAGTCAGTTAAGAGTCACCCATATTGCCGAACATCGCCTCTATGCACTTTTCCCAAGGTACATATCTCTTAATGTGATCATTGACTGTAAAAAATATAAAATAGGAACTGCAGTGGTGGTCCCTTCAGTCTATTGATTTTTCTCTCCATTAAATACAAAAAAGCTGATCCTTCATTTCCCCACCTTATTCCTGCTCTCTTCCCATCCCTTTAGTCTCTAGAGATCCTTACTTCCATGGCCTTATGTGGTAGAGAATTCCCCAGGTTCACCAGTCTCTGAGTGCAGACATTTATTCTCATCTCAGTGCAGAGTAACCTGCCTGTACCTAATACCGTGGCCTGTTGTTTTAGAGGTGCCAGTCAGGGGAGTTATCATCACTGTTTCCACTCTGTCTCATCCTCTCAGAGATTTGTATATGTCACTGTATCCTCCAGTCATTTTCCTAAACTTCATGGAATACAGGCCCAGTCCACCCAAACTGTTCCCACAACAAGCCTGTCATCCCAGAGATCAGTCTGGCCATCATTCACTGCACTCCCTCAATGTCAGGATTGTCCTTCATTCAGTATGGAGACCCAGATGGTACACAATACCGCACAATGTTTGAGATGACGTCTCACCAAGGCCCTGTACAGCGACAATAAGACACCCATTACTCCGGTACTCACATTCCTTTGTAATGAAGGTCAACACACCATTTATCTCCCGCACTGTTTTCTGCTCCCATAGTATTGTTTTCAGTGACTAGTGTATAAGGTGACCCAGTTCCTTTTCAATGTTACAGCTCCCCACTTGGCGGGGGTCTATGTACACTGGTCAGTGTGACAATGCCATTCCCAGTATTGACTTCTAGCTTCAGAACTCACTGCCCAGCATGGACCTCTGAGGCCTGCACAGAAGCAAACAAAAAAGGGAACGTAAGTCCTTTTATAGATCTCGGTCGTTCAATCAATCCCTTATCAAACAGTAGGCTGCCTTTCTATGTTTCCTTCCAAAGTATACAATGTCACATCTATCCACATTGCTCTTGATCTCCCGTGTATTTACCCATTCACTCCACTTGTCTCAATCACCTTGGGGTTATTTTACCTCCTCCTGACCCACACACAATCCTACATTGTTTAGAGCCATCATCAGGCTTGGAAATATTACATGGGAGTCCCTCAACCACATGTTTGATCAGTATTGTGAACAGCTGGGGGCCAAGCACCCATCCCTGTGACAGCCTATGAGCCTTATCCTCCAAAAAGATTATCTTATTCTTATTCACTGTTTCCTGACAGTTCTCTAATTCTAAAGTCATGTCCATACATTAGCCCCAATCCCAAAGAATGATTTTACAAACTAGGATTGGAACTTTATCAAAAACCATTCTGAAAATCCAAATGCATCACATCCATTCCTTCTCTGTAATTTCGGTCCCAGTCATTTTCTCAAATATAATTCCCATTTCATCAATCTGTGTTCACTTTGTCTCTGTCCATAACTTCACTCCCAACCATTTCTCCCAAACCGTTTATTTCCTCATTCCATTCTGTTCATTGTTTTTCTCACCAGACTGAGGTTTCCTTCTCTTGTTAGGAAGTTTTTGTTTTGTTTTGTTTTCTCCTGTAAGACAGACCTGAAGTAGTTGCTTCATCATTCTGCCATTTCCCTGTTCTGCATTCTCGGGTTTCAGACTGGAAAGAAGCTGCACTTGTTTTCGTTAACCTTTCCCATTGACATATTTTTAGAAGATGTTCCAGTTCATTCTTATAACCCTTGTTCATCTCCTCTTCAGAAACACATCAATTCTTGTCTTAAGGTTCTCATTAATTGATCTTCCACAGCCACAGAAACACAGTCTCCGTACCATCTGGAATCCAGCACAGTCTGCATTAGTCCCACTTTCCTTCACGAGGCCCTTAGCTGTGAACGTTATGGCACTTCCAGTCCTCCTCCAAGTCCTGTTTAACGATTGTGAGTTTACCCATGACAACTACCTTCTCAGGAAGTGCATTGCAGACCCCAAACAACCTCTGAGTGAAAAACAATTCTCAAAACCTCTTTAACCTTCAAATTCTTTACTTTAAAAGTGTGTTCCTTTGTTCTTGGCCCTTGGACTAAAGGAACAGGTGCTGTCTATCCACCCTGTCCATGCCTCTCGTAATCTTATCCTTCTGAATCACATCCCCATCAGCCTTCCCTGCTTCAGAGTAAACAACCCAAGTTTACCCAGTTGCTCTTGATAGCTGATACGTTCCATCCCAGAGAACACCCTAGTAAATCTCGTCTTCCTGTGCAATCCTGAAATGCACACAGTGTTCCATTTGTGGTCTAACCAAAGTCCCAAAAAGCTCTTATAATCTATGGCTCAATGAAGAATGGTTCTGTCTGTGGTCCCATATGCCTTCTTGAGTAACCTAATAACCTTTCAAATCAGGGATCTCTGGAGAAGCAACCTTTGAGCTTCCTCAAGTGCTGCCATTCATTGTGTATGCCCCTGTCTGCTTCCTTCTTCCAAAGTACATCCCCTCATATTTATCAGGATTATAGCCCATCTGTCAATGATCTGCCATCTGACCATTCCATCTATATCTTCCTGTAACATAAGACCTTCCTCCTAACTGTCAACCATCAGCCAATGTTGGTGTCAAATGCAAACTTATTCATCACAGTCCCCACAAACTACCCCCACGCTCCCCCCACCCACCGCACATTCTACATCATGAATACCACAAATAATATGGGACACAGCACTGATCGCTGTGGTACACACACCGGACACTGATCACCAGGCACACAGCCTTCTACCACCACCCTCTGTCGCCTGCCACGATGACAATTATGGATGTAACTTTATTTTGTTTATCAATTTCCCATGTGGGGCTTTCTCAAGATCTTGCTAAGAATCAAGATGAACGGCTTTCTCGAAAATGAGTCACTCAAATCCGTTAGGCAAGACTACCCTCTGATAAAGTTCATGTGGTCTCTCCCTGATCAAACCTTGCCTCTCCAAACAGAGATCGATTTTCTCCTTCCCTGCTTTTCCCAATAGTTTCTCTGACACTGATCTGATATTCACTGGTTGAAAGTTGCCTGGTCTATCTCCAGCACCCTTCCTGTGATGTGGAACCACATCAGCTGTTCTCTATCCCTCTGGCACCACATCTGTGACAAAAGTTGACTTAAAACTTTTGGTTAGGCCTTTTCGTCTCTCATCTCTCCCACAGTATCCTGAGACACAAGTCATTCGGATCAGGGGATGTGACCAATTGTATCCCAGCTATAACCATCAATCCCTGCTCGCATTTTATACCAATCTACTGAAGAGCTTCATAGTCCACCTTCTCGAATTCTGTACTTGCATCCTCCTTCTCCCAAGTAAAACAGATATGAAGCGCTCATGTAAGTATCTGCCAATGTTCATCAACTTCAAACAAAGATTGCCTTGCTGGTTTTTAATGGGCCCTAATCGCTCCTGGTTCTCTGTTCTGCTTGATGTGCATTTGGAATATTTTGGGATTCTTCCTAATCTTGCCTGCCAGCACTTCTCCATGTCTTTGTGTTAGTCGGGCTCCTTTGTGTGAAGTTTCTAAGTTTCACCGAGATCATGCCTCATTCTTTTGAAGCTCTCAATAGCACAGGCCACGTTTCCTCAACAGAGGAATTAATCTGGAGAATCTCCATTGTAGTTCGTCTGTACTCAGCATATTCTTCCTCAGATCAGGAGACCAGAACACAACACTCCAGATACAGTCTGGCCAACACTCTCTGCAACTGGTGCAGGATGTCTTTACTGCGATATTCCAAATCCCTTTCAATGAAGGCCAACCTAACTTTTCCTTTTCCATTTGCACATGTTCTTGCCAATACTCCCACCTTTAACTTTATTTGCGAACTCACTGTGTGAGGTCTTCAAAAAGCATCCAGAATACACATCGATACCATATCTCTGGTTCTCCATTGTCCAGGTTTACAAGAAACATCTTCAAATAATTTAAAAAACATTTCTCAGTAATGATTTCCCTTTCATAAATGTATAATCATTATCTCCAATTTTCCTGTTACATTCTAAATATCTAAGATCATATTCTTCATCATAGAATCTAACAGATTCCTGACTGTGGATAACAAGTTACCAGATCTGTAGATCGCCAATCTCCCTCTTCTTCCCTTTGCAAATAGTCGGATTAAGTTCATAACATTCCGGTTATCCAAGGGTTTTAGCCGGAAGCATTGATTTTCCTGTTCCTTGGAGGTTGTCTGACCTGCTCTGCTGTTCCAGCTTCACATTTGTTGACTCTGCCTTCCACCATCTGCAGTCCTTACTGTCTCTCACTTTAATCACCTTCCACTTACCCAGAATGGACTCCTGCCTTTGCGAATGACCAGAGTAAAACCCAATGCTGTCAAATGCAATCAATGTTTCTATTGCTGCTTCCTCCGGAATTCTGGGATGAAGTACATTTTTTCCGTCAGATTTAGCAATGCACAATCCAGCTTTGTTTCCAAATCCTACCTCCTCCCTAATAGGAAGGATTTTATTTTCTTTATTTGCACAAGGCCCACGGTCACTTGGTGTTTCTGGGGGATTTTCTGGATCTTACTCCATGAAGACAGACACAAAGTAACTGTTTATTTTTCCAGTAATTTCCCTGTTCTCTACAATAATTTATCCTGTCCACACATTCACTGCTCCACATTGGACTTTGCTTTCATTTTCCTTTCAAATATCGATTGGAACTTTTTGTCCATTTGTTTGTTTCTTGTTTGCATTCACGTTCTCCTTTTGGTTTTCTGAGCAGTTTCTTGGTTCTCCTTTGCTGGGTTCTAAATTTCTCTGAATTCACTGTCATAAAATGATATCTGATATTTTAATTAGCTGCTTCCTTTAATGTAATAATAAATATTGATGTTTTAAAAACAATTCACATCACAGAAGTTCTGGAGGTTTTAGGGAATATAAAGATGGATTAATCTCTGGGACCTGCCGAATGCATCACACTCAGATATACAAAGTAAGGGAACAAATTACGGGGCCCCTTGCAAAATGTTTTCATCATCTATAACTACGAGTGAGGTGTCTGATAACTGGACAGTGTTTAATATCGTGCCTTTATTTCAGAAGAGCTGTAAGGAGAACTAGTGACCTGTGAGACTGACATCTATTGTGGTAAATTGTTGGAGGTGAGCTTAAAAGCTAAGAGATTTGGATATTTATGGAGGCAGAATTTGATTCAGGGTAGTTAGCATCCATTTGTATGAGGAAAATCGTGTCTTGCAAATGTAATTGAGCTTTTTGAAGAAGTTATCTAAAAGGTGGATGAGGGCAGAGCAGTAGATGTTGTATACTTGGACTTTAGTAAAGTCTTTGACCAGGTTCCACAAAGTAGACTAATTAATGGAGTTTGATCGCAAGGGGTTCAGAGTGATCTTGCCACTTGGATACAAAACTAGCTTAATGTCAGGAGACAGAGTGACGGCAGAGGATTGTTCTCCTATAGAGGGCAGTATGTCGGGAGTCTGCACTCTGCTGCTGCTGAAAAGGAAAATCGATGCTGAGTTGTTGCAACTGAGAGCAACTGGGGTAGGTTGAGGCCTAGAACATGGAGTCTCTAGCGCTGCAGCCTGCCTGCCTGGAAGCACTTGAACCTGGGATTCTCTGATCCTTTTACTGCCTGGTGGCCTGTATTTTTCCTCAATGAGTTGAAGACCGCTGTAATTGCACCTCCTACGCAGGGGAGAAAATGCTGAGGATTGGGGCCTACAGCCTGGGCCTTAGGTACTGCAGCTTGGAGGGGACCAGACTTGGGACTTGCTGTCACTGCTGCTGCTGCCCTGAGGAGACTGATGGTCTGCAATTCTATTCTCCGGTGACTGGGAGATGTGTTTCTGGAGCCTGGATGTCTTCTTCAGTTTGGGGATTCTGGCCTGGACACTAATTTCTTGGGGGGGCGCTGAACACTTACAATGAGTGGCTGTATGTTGGAATCTGGGACCTGGAACTATTTGGAGCCTGGACAATCGCCTTATTGCTGCTGCTTTGTGACTGTAACCTATTTGCTGCCAGTGACTATTGCTCTGGGCACTGGGGAACAATTGCTTTGCACCTGTGGTTTGAGTAGCAGGTCAGGGCATGGTTGCCTGGGTGACTGGACTGGCAGGTCAAGCCTAACAGGACTCTCTCAGTTTCCTTTACTGACTATTTATGTGAGGGGAGGTGTTGGTCTTGGTTTGGGAGTGGCGATGGCAATCACAGGACTCTGTAAAACAATACCCAGGGTGGGGCCTAGTCATTCTTACGTGGGGGTGGATGCATCTTCCACCTCCCCCACCAGCCCCTACCAGGGCCTCGTCACCCTTTCCTTATTTAACAAACCAGCTCAGGACGAAATGTTACATTCACCCCAACATGACCATTAAGACCTGTCAGCGGCCTTGGTGGGGCTAGTCTGGTTCCCTACTATTGTCACTACATCAAAGATGGATGGGAAGGCAGTGTTCTTCCTGAAGACTGAGCAGGTGGTGCAACTCACCCTGGAGAAGGGCCTTACTGTCGCTAAGATGCCTGTTGACCCTCTGGAGGTAATTTCCCAGAGGGTCATTTTGATGAACATCCTGCCCTTTGTTCCATTTGATTTACTTCCATCGCACCTTTGCCAGCTCAGGAAGATATGTTGGGTATGGTGTCAGTACTGCTTGGTCTGAAGGAGGTCTTTGCTGACCAGGCATTCTGGTCAGTTGAAGGCTGTGCGGGGTCATGCTTGCAAGGAGGTGGGACTACTCTGGAGGAATTGGCCTGCCTTGAAGACCGCTGCCAAGTTAGAGAATGGAATACAGTCTTTGCAGGATGCAGGATGTGAGGATGTATGTTTATGATAGACATTGGCGTCCAGTCTATCCCATGAAATATAAACAGAAATGTTAAGGAAGGGAAACGAGGAGTCAGAGAATCGGGGTATTTGTGTGTGTGCGTCTGTGTGTGTGTCCGTGTGTGTGTATCTCCGTCTGTGTGTGAGTGTCTTTGTGGTGAGTCTGTGTGTGTGTGTCTGTCTGTGTCTGTGTTTGTCAGTATGTGTCTGTGTATCTGTGTTTGTCAGTGTGTCTGTGAGTGTGTGTGTGTGTTTCTCTGTCTGTGAGTGCGTGTGTGTGTTTCTCTGTCTGTGTCTGTGTGTGCGTGTCTGTGTCTATCTGTCTGTGTCAGTGTGTGTGTCTGTGTGTGTGTGGGACTCGATTCCCCTCACTGACCTCTGCACTGGGACTCGATTCCCCTCACTGACCTCTGCACTGGGACTCGACTCCCCTAACTGACCTCTGCACTGGGACTCGATTCCCCTCACTGACCTCTGCACTGGGACTCGAGTCCCAGTGCAGAGGCCAGTGAGTTAAGAGGGCAGTTAAGAAGGCAGATAGGAAACATGCCTTTACCCATTGAGGCAGAGATGATCAGAGCAGGGAGGGTCCTGTTGGAGCTCTACAGCCATTTGGATAGGCCACAGTTGGAGTATTGTGTACAGTTCTGGTCACTGCACCATGGGATGGATGTGATTGCACTGGAGGGAGGGTAAAGGACATTCACCAGAACATGGGTTGGGCTGCAGCAGTTTCGCTGTGAAGGGGGAGGCTGGATAAGCTCAGGCTGCTTTCTTTAGAGCAGAGATCGGGGTATATAAGACCAAGGGGGATGTGGACTGGGTGAATGTTAAAGCAGTTTTCCCCCTTAATCAGAGGGCAATTAACAAAGTGGTGTAATTTTAAGCTGAATGGCAAATGGTTTAGAGGGGACATGCCACCCAGAGGATGGTAGGGGCCTGTGCTGCATCATCCAAGAGGGGAGTTGAGGTAGAAATCCTCAAAACCATCACAAAGTACTTGGATAAGCACTGAAAGGTCATAACATTCAAGACCATGGGCTAAGTGCTGGGGACTGAGACTTGTGTTGCTTTTAATGTAATTTTGGAGGTACAAACTCGATGGACCAAAGGGGACATTTACCCTGTATGATGCCATCACGCTATTAATTTGAACGTAAGGTTCTGATTTTTGTTTTGTCTTTGTTTTGAGAAAATGTGACCGAGAGGAAGTTCCAGCTGTTGGTGTGGTCTGTATCAGCTTCAGGTTCTGTATTAGAGTGCTCACTCACAGAGAGAATTTCCCAAATCAGTCAGATAACTGAATTAACAAGGAAAGCTGTGAGATAACAGTGTGCAGTGGAACAGCTCTCAAAGAGCTTGACAACATGAGGTATTAAATGACTGAATAACCTCAGCAGAATCAAAGTCATCCCTGAAAGGAATATCAAAAGATACTCAGATATTGATGGGACTGATAGTGAGTGAAATATTGCAAGTATTGTTGTTGAAGACAAATTGGAATCAACATTTGAGACCTAACAGGATCGGATTAATCTAGTCTTTGGGGTATTCAAATACAGACTTAAATCTCAATGATATCATATTATTAAAATAAATGTGTTGTCATTAATTGTTTGTTCAAAATGATAGTAAAAATTTGAAGATGTAATCATGGTTTCCCAGTGGAGATACCACACAATATAAAACAAAGTCTCTGGAAGTGTGTCAGCTCCACCTCCGAGAGAATTCTCCAATTCTGACAGATTGCCAGCAGCAGGAAGGGAAAGAAACAACGAAATGCATCTTCTCAGAGAAAGGGTGGGTCAGGTGTTTGACACCATCCTCGCTGTGGTTGGTGTTCCTGGTAAGTCTTGGAACAACTGAGCTCATACAAAACTCTGCACTGAATCATCCTCATTCCTGTGGTCATTCTCCTCAACAATAAGTATACCATTTTGGATACTGTTGGGGGGATGACTTACCAGTGGAAAGCTGTGGGGCACCTGCTACTCAGAAGAGAAGGGGGAAGAGGAGCAGAGCAGTAGTCATTGGGGACTCGATAGTTAGGGGGACAGATAGGAGGTTCTGTGGGGACTCACGGTTGGTGTGTTGCCTCCCGGTTGCCAGGGTCCGTAATGTCTCTGATCGTGTTTTTGGGATCCTTCCGGGGAGCGGGGGGAGGGAGAGCAGCCCCAAGTCGTGGTCCACATTGGCACCATTGACATAGGTCGGAAGAGAGATGGAACATCAGGGAGCTAGGATGGAAGCTTAGAGCTAGGACAAACAGAGTTGTTTTCTCTGGTTTGCTGCCCGTGCCACGTGCTAGTGAGGTGAGGAATAGGGAGAGAAAGGAATTGAGCACGTGGGTACAGGGATGGTGCAGGAGGGAGGGTTTCGGGTTTTTAGATAATTGGAGCTCTTTCTGGTTTTGGTGGGACCTCTACAAGCAGGATGGTCTTCATCTAAACCAGAGGGGTACCAATGTCCTGGATGGGAAATTCGCTAAAGTGATTAAGGTGGATTTAAATTAATACAACAGGGGGATGGGAACCAAAATTGTAAGACAGGTACAGAAGAGGATGAGAGTAGCGAACCTGGATTGAAGTGTGTGTACTTCAATGCGAGGAGCATTCGAAATAAAGTGGGTGAACTGGCAGTGTGGGTTGGTACCTGGGAATTCGCTGTTGTGGCCATTACAGAGACATGGATATAGCAGAGACAGGAATGGCTGTTGCAGGTTCCAGGATTCAGATGTTTCATTAAGATCTGATCTGATGGTAAAAGAGGGGGAGGTGTGGCATTGTTAATCAGGGACAATATTACAGTTGTAAGAAAGGATGTTTGGGGACTCGTTAACTGATGTAGTATGGGCTGAGGTTAGAAACAGGAAATGAGAAGTCACCAAGATGGGAGTTTTCTATAGGCCTCCGAATAGTCCCAGAGATGTAGAGGAAATGATAGCAAAGATGATACTCGATAGGAGTGAGAGAGGCAGGGTAGTTGTCATGGGGGACTTCAACTATCCAAATATTGACTGGGATCACTACAGTACGAGTACTATAGATGGGTCAGTTTTTGTCCAGTGTGTGCAGGAGGGCTTCCTGACACAGTATGTAGACAGGCCTAACCTACTGGGTAACGAGCCTGGCCAGGTGTTAGATTTGAAAGTAGGTGAGCACTTTGGAGACAGCGATCACAATTCTGTCAGATTTACTTTAGTGATGGAAAGGGATAGGTGTACGCCACCGAGGAAGAGTTACAGCTGGAGGAAGGGAAATTACGATGCAATTAGGAAAGATTTAGGAAACGTAGAATGGGGAAGGAAACTGCAGTGGATGAGCACATTAGAAATGTGGAGCTTATTCGAGGAAAAGATAAGTATGTACCTGTCAGTCAGGGAGGAAGATATAGCGCACTTGAGCTGTGGTTTACTAAGGAAGTGGAATCCCTGGTCAAGAAGAAGAGGAAGGCTTATGTTAGGACAAAATGTGAAAACTCAGTTAGGGCACTTGAGGGTTACAAGGAAGTCAGGAAAGACCTAAAAAGAGAGCTCAGAAGAGCCAGGAGGAGACATGAGAAGTTATTGGTGGATAGGATCAGGGTTATCCTTAAGGCTTTCCACAGGTATGTCAGGAATAAGAGAATGACGAGAGTTAAATTAGGGCCAATCAAGCATAATAGTGGGAAGTTGTGTGTGGAGTCAGAGGAGATAGGGGAAGCACTAAATAAATATCTTTTGACAGTGTTCACTATAGAAAATGAAAACGTTGGTGAGGAAGATACAGAGATACTTGCATCTAGATTAGAGGAGATTGAGGTTCACAAGGAAGAGGTATTAGAAATACTGCAGAGTGTGAAAATAGATAAGTCCCCTGGGCCAAATGGGATCTATCCTAGGATCCTCTGGGAAGCGAGGGAAGAGATTGCTGAGCCTTTGACATTGATCTTCAAATCATCATTGTCTACAGGAATAGTGCCTGTGGACTGGAGGATAGCAAATGTGGTTCCCTTGTTCAAAAAGGATAGTAGAGACAACTCTGGTAATTACTGACCAGTGAGTCTCACTTCAGTTGTTGGTAAAGTGTTGGAAAAGGTTATAAGAGATAGGATTTACAACCGTCTAGAAAAGAATAATCTGATCAAGACAGTCAGCACGGTTTTGTGAAGGGTAAGTCGTGCCTAACGAATCTTATTGACTTTTTTGACAAAGTGACCAAACAGATAGATGAGAGTAAACCAGTTGATGTGGTGTATATGGATTTCAGCAAGGCGTTCGAGAAGGTTCCCCACGGTAGGCTATTATTCAAAATGCGGAGGAATCGGATTGTGGGAGACATAGCTTGGTAGTGTGGAAGAACAGAGGGATCTTGGTGTCCATGTACACAGATCTCTGAAAGTTGCCACCCAGGTAAATAGTGCTGTGAAGAAGGCATATGGCGTACTGGGCTTTATTGGTAGAGGATTTGAGTTCCCGAGTCCTGAGGTCATGTTGCAGTTGTATAAGACTCTGGTGCGGCCTTATCTGGAGTATTGTATACAGTTCCGATCGCCATACTATAGGAAGGATATGGAGGCACTAGAACAGGTGCAGAGGAGGTTTACCAGGATGTTGCCTGGCATGGTAGGAAGATCGTATGAGGAAAGGCTGAGGCACTTGGGGCTGTTCTCATTGGAGAAAAGAAGGTTTAGGGGAGATTTGATAGAGGTGAACAAGATGATTAGGGATTTCGATAGGGTTGACAGTGAGAACCTTTTTCCGCGTATGGAGTCAGTTGTTACTAGGGGACACAGCTTTTAAATTAAGGGGAGGTTGGTATAGGACAGATGTTAGGGGTAGATTTTTTACCCAGCGGGTTGTGAGTTCATGGAATGCCCTGCCAGTATCAGTGGTGGACTCTCCCTCTTTATGGTCATTCAAGCGGGCATTGGATAAGCATATAGAGGTTATTGGGCTAGTGTAGGTTCGGTAGGCTTCAGTCGGCGCAACATCAAGGGCCGAAGGGCCTGTACTGCGCTGTATTTTTCTATGTTCTATGTTCTATAGCAGTTTGAATCAGTAATTGGCTTGCTGAAAGAAAACAGAGTTTTGTCGTTGATGGAACATGTTCATCTTGGTGTCCAGTTACTAGCAGCGTACTGCAAGGGTCAGTGTAAGGTCCACTGCTGTTTGCCATTTTCATAAATGACCTGGATGAGGGATTAGAAGGGTGGGTTAGTAAATTTGCGGATAACACTAAGGTCGGTGGAGTTGTGGATAGTGAAGAAGGATGGAGGAGGTTGCAGAGAGACATTGTTAGGATGCAGAGCTGGGCTGAGAGGTGGCAAATGGAGTTTAATGTGGACAAGTGTGGATGGAGTAATCGGAATGCAAAGTACTGGGCTAATGGTAAGATTCTTGGGAGTGCAGATGAGCAGAGAGATCTCGGTGTCCATGTACACAGATCCCTGAAAGTTGCCACCCAGATTGACAGGGTTGTTAAGAAGGCATACGGTGTTTTTGCCATTATTAATAGAGGGATTGAGTTCCAGAACCAGGAGGTTATGCTGCAGCTGGACAAAGCTCTGGTACGGCCACACTTGGAGTATTGTGTACAGTTCTGGTCACCGCATTATAAGAAGGATGTGGAAGCTTTGGAAAGGGTGCAGATGAGATTTACTAGGATGTTGCCTGGTATGGAAAGAATGTCTTACAAAGAAAGGCTGAGGGCCTTGAGGCTGTTCTCGTTAGAGAGAAGGTGGTTGAGAGGTGACTTAATCGAGACATACAAGGTAATCAGAGAGTTAAATAGGGTGGACAGAGAGAGCCTTTTTCCAAGTATGGGAACGGCAAACACATGGAGACACAAGTTTAAAGTGAGGGGAGATAGGTAGAAGACAGATGTCAGAAGTAGTTTCTTTACTCAGAGATTAGTAAGGGTATGGAATGCTTTGCCTGCAATGGTAGTAGATTCGCCAAGTTTAAGTGCATTTAAGTCGTCATTGGCAGGCATATGGACGTACATGGGATAGTGTCGGTGGGATGGGCTTCAGATTAGTATGACAGGGCGGCGCAACATCGAGGGCCGAAGGGCCTGTACTGCGCTGTAATTTTCTATGCTCTATCAACAACTGATAACAATATATTTCCATTTAGGAAGGCAAATCCCACTGTCAGATAATAGTGTCCTCACTGACTGAGTTTGAAGTGAATAGTTTGTCAGTTAGGAGGGTCCTCAGCATTGTGTGTTTCCCTATACTGTGCAGAATGGGAGCCCACCTTGATGGAGTTTGGCTGAGCACCGGCCTCTGGCTGGTCAAGAAAGGGTTTCGAGGTAAAAACAATGACTGCAGATGCTGGAAACCAGATTCTGGATTAGTGGTGCTGGAAGAGCACAGCAGTTCAGGCAGCATCCAAGTAGCCTTCGCCCACCTCCAACACACTGCATCCACCTGGACACCCCGCGCTGGCCTATTACCTGCCCTCGACCTCTTCATTTCCAACTGCCATCGGGACATTAACCGCCTCAACCTGTCTACCTCCCTCCCCCACTCCAACCTCTCACCCTCACAACGCGCAGCCCTCCAATCCCGACCTCATCTTAAAGCCAGCAGATAAAGAGGGCGCAGCGGTAGTCTGGCGCACTGACCTCTACACCGCTGAAGCCAAACGTCAACTCGAGGATACCTCTTCCTACTGCCCCCTCGACCATGACCCCACCTCCCCCATCACCAAACCATCATCTCCCAGACCATACAGAACCTCATCACCTCAGGAGATCAACCACCCACAGCTTCCAACCTCATAGTCCGGGAACCCCGCACTGCCAAGTTCGACCTCCTTCCCAAGATCCACAAGCCTGACCACCCTGGCCAACCCATTGTCTCAGCATGCTCCTGCCCCACTGAACTCATCTCTACCGACCTTGACACTGTCCTATCCCCCCTAGTCCAGGAACTCCCCACATACGTTCGAGACACCACCCACTCCATCCACCAACTCCAAGACTTCCATTTCCCCGGCCCCCAATGCCTCATCTTCATCATGGATATCCAATCCCTCTACACCTCCATCCGCCAGGATCAGGGCCTCCAAGCCCTCTGTTTCTTCCTCTCCAGACGTCCCCAACAGTACCCTTCCACCAATACTCTCATTCGTTTGGCCGAACTGGTCCTCACCCATAACAATTTCTGCTTTGAATCCTCCCACTTTTTCCAGACCAAAGGGGTAGCCATAGGCACACGTATGGGCCCCAGCTATGCCTGTCTCTTTGTTGGCTACGTAGAACAGTCGATCTTCCGTAGTTACACTGGCAACACTCCCCACCTCTTCCTCCGCTACATTGATGACTGCATTGGCGCCACCTTATGCTCCCGCGAGGAGGTCGAGCAATTCATCATCTTCACCAACACATTTCACCCTGACCTTAAATTTACCTGGACCATCTCTGACACCTCCCTCCCCTTCCTGGACCTCTCCATCTCCATTAATGACGACCGACTTGACACTCACATTTTTTACAAACCCACCGACTCCCACAGCTACCTGGATTACACCTCTTCCCACCCTACCTCTTGCAAAAATGCTATGCCGTATTCCCAATTCCTCTGCCTCCGCCGTAACTGCTCCCAGGAGGACCAGTTCCACCACAGAACACACCAGATGGCCTCCTTCTTTAGAGACCGCAATTTCCCTTCCCACGTGGTTATAGATGCCTTCCAATGCATCTCGTCTCCATCCCGCACGTCTGCCCTCAAACCCCACCCCTCCAACCGTAACAAGGACAGAATGCCCCTGGTGCTCACCTTCCACCCTACCGACCTTCGCATAAACCAAATCATCCGCCGACATTTCCGCCACCTCCAAACAGACCCCACCACTAGGGATATATTTCCCTCCCCACCCCTTTCTGCCTTCTGCAAAGACCTTTCCCTCCGTGATTACCTGGTCAGGTCCACGTCCCCCTACAATCTACCCTCAAATCCTGGCACTTTCCCCTGCCACCGCAGGAACTGTAACACCTGCGCCCAAACCTCCTCCCTCACCTCCATCCAAGGCCCTAAAGGAGACTTCCAAATCCATCAAAGTTTTACTTGCACATCCACCAATATCATTTATTGTATCCGTTGCTCCCGATGCGGTCTCCTCTACATTGAGGAGACTGGGCGCCTCCTACCAGAGCACTTTAGGGAACATCTCCGGGACACCCGCACCAATCAACCACACCACCCCGTGGCCCAACATTTCAACTCCCCCTCCCACTCTGCCGAGGACATGGAGGTCCTGGGCCTCCTTCACCACCGCTCCCTCACCGCCAGACGCCTGGAGGAAGAACGCCTCATCTTCTGCCTCGGAACACTTCAACCTCAGGGCATCAATGTGGACTTCAACAGTCTCCTCATTTTCCCCTTCCCCCACCTCACCCTAGTTCTAAACTTCCAGCTCAGCACTGTCCTCATGACTTGTCCGGACCTGTCCTACCTGCCTATCTCCTTTTCCACCTATCCACTTCACCCTCTCCTCCTTGACCTATCACCTTCATCTCCTCCCCCACTCACCCATTGTACTCTATGCTACTCTCTCCCCACCCCCACCCTCCTCTAGCTTATCTCTCCACGCTTCAGGCTCATTGCCTTCATTCCTGATGAAGGGCTTTTGCCCGAAACGTTGATTTCGAAGCTACTTGGATGCTGCCTGAACTGCTGTGGTCTTCCAGCACCACTAATCTAGAAAGGGTTTCGGAAGACCACCCTCTCTCTGTGGCAGTTCAAAGCCTGCTATCGGTCAGATGGGTTTGTAACAACCCACCTCGCAGTGACACCTGGTGTTTCCCATTCCTTGATGGAAAGGGATTGTCTTGGTGGATCTTACTCAGGCAGCTCGCTCCAAATGGGAGTGCAGATACATCAGGGCAATGGGTGGGTTGAGCAGGTCATTAGGAATGAGGAGACAATGGGGGCTGCAGATAGAACGTGGTGCTGGAAAAGGCACAGCAGGTCAGGCAGCATCTCAGGAGGAAGAAAGTAGAGGTTTCAAGCAGGGCTGTTTTCAGGACAGTTACAGTGACCAAAGTTGCATGAATTCAGGTTTTATTCACTGAGGGCTATGTTGTACAAACGTGGACAGCTGGAGGAGTTGGGTCAAATGTTGAAGTCTTCCTGATTGTGGTACAATGTGACTGGATTTGCTGCTGAACACCTTCATGGTTCCGATGGTCAGGATGTTCAATCCTGTGCACAAGGGAGAGATTCAATGCCTTCTCATTTGTTCATCCATCATATGGAGCCCATCCTTCCTGGACACTGTGGGGTGACTCAATGCTTTGTCCTGTAGTTCATACAGTGTAAATATAGAATTCTGGAGGCAAACTGAACTGTGGAGACTCCAAAACCGAATACAGACATTTTGCGATCAATGTCCATGTTAGGTTTTTGCTATTCTTTGTTTTCCTGATCCCAGGTGTCTTTGTGTGGATGCTGGGGACTTATGGGAAATGTCAGCCAGTTAGACTAACCAGTAAAGCAGCTGCTGAACTAAAACCACCTTGGGTACATGACTGTGTTTCTGTGAGTAATCTGCTGCCCATGTTCTTCCCGATGTCCTTTAAAAGAGCAAATGATTAATTTAGACAGTGTTTGCTGATGTGGTTCAGATTCTTTAAACTTCATATAACATGGAACAACAATTATCTTTGTGTCAATACCTACAGTCTAGGCTCAGGCACAGAGAATCTTTGATTAATAACTTAAAACCTTTTTTTTCTTTTACAGTAAGTCTAGTGGTGATTGTAAACTTAGCTTGGGGCAAATGTGGCCTTTCTACATGCAGCACTCGCTATCTGGTGGCCATGACAATTTCGGATCTACTGTTCATTGTTTTTTGTATCGTCCTTCACCGATTTAAACGTTATTATTATCCACTATGTTTCCTGCAAATCACTCCTGTTTGTAGTGTTCTCTATGTCCTCAACCGCTTGACCATTGATTGTTCTGCGTGGTTCACCATTGCTTTTTCCTTTGATCGATTTGTTGCCATTTGTTTACATGAGATGAAAACTAAGTATTGCACAGGGAAAACTGCAACCAGGGTTCTAGCAACAATCTGCATCTTCTTTTGTTTAAAGAATATTCCTAACTCCTTTGTGTATTACCCTGGAAAGATGATCAACAATGTTCCATGGTACTGTTATAAAAGGTCTAGTTATTATTATGACCCTCGGTGGATCAGTTTTAAATATTTTGAGACTTTTTTAACACCACTGTTCCCATTCACTTTTATTCTCTTTATCAACATTCTGACTGTCAGACATATCTTCGAGGCCAATAAGGTGCGGAAGGAACTGAGAGGTCAGAGTAAAACAGAGAATGATCCAGAGGGAGAGAGCAGGAAGAATTCTGTGATTTTACTCTTTGCCATATCTGCCAGCTTCATACTTCTCTGGTTGTTGCATATTTTATATTTATTTAAGGCTGGTTATTCCTTGGATTCTGTTTCCCTTGGTCTCTTTGCTCAGATTGGATATATGCTGAGGAACTTAAGTTGCTGCACAAATGCCCTTATTTATGTGGTGACACAGAAACATTTCAGAGACCAGTTAAAGTATGCCGTGACATATCCAGTTAGAACAATAATTCAATTGGTGAATCAATCCAAGTAACTCAGAGCCAACATTGGATGCAGCAGATAACGGAACGAGGAGTCCACGTGAGGAATGGACCGAAAGGAGAAGGAGGAGCAGCAACATGATAACACTCCTTTCCTCATGGGCAAGGACTGACTCCATCTGAGGGGCAAAATGACAGAGACTGGAGGGGTAAAGAGACATCTGTCCTATATCTATCACCCCAAAATTTAAAGTTATGTCCCCTCGTATAAAGTGCTGTTAGTACTGAGCAACAATTAGGAGGAAGTGAGACAAAAAAAGCAAAACCAAAAGATGAATTAGATATGCACAAAAGCGACATTCATGTCAAGTAATCTGTTCACAGTGAGTGAAGTGGGGAGAAAAATAAATGATATGGAGGAAGGTGAGTGTTAGATGAGATGAGATGAGATTGCTCAGAGTATGGAAGCAGGCCATTTGGCCCAACCAGTCCACACTGACCCCCTGAAGAGTAACCCACCCAGACTCATTCCCCGATATTTACCGCTGAGTAATGCACCTAACACTGTGGGCAATTTAGCATTACCAATTCACCTGACCCGCACATCTTTGGATTGTGGGAGGAAACTGAAGCACCCTGATGGAACACACGCAGACACAGGGAGAATGTGCAAACCCCACACAGACAGTTACCTGAGGCAGGAATGTAATCGTTCACTGCAGGCCAGAGAGGGAAATGCAAAGACAGGCCCCTGTCCTCACTGAATTCTCTGAGCCACACATCTGGGCAAACTAACAAAAAAAATGAGAAGTTTAAAAGAGGAAATAACATCGTGTCAGGACTCTGTGTCTTTTGATTGCACATTTATATTCAACAATAGCAAACTTAGATTCCATTCAATTCCTCACGGTGAACATAGAACACAGAACATTACAGCGCAAGACAGGTCCTTCAGCCCTCGATGGTGGTGAGTATACTATTGTTGCAGGTAGGCCTTCCATGCCCCTACTAGTCTCTGAGTAAAGAAACTACCTCGGACATCTGTCCTATATCTATCACCCCTCAATTTAAAGTTATGTCCCCTCGTATGCACAAATGCCATCTGAAGTAAAAGGCTCTCACTGTCTACCTTATCTAACTCTCTGATTATCTTATGTGTCTCAATTAGGTCGCCTCTCAACCTTCTTGTCTTGACTGAAAACAGCCTCAAGTCCCCCAGCCTTTCCTCATAAGACCTTCCCTCCATATCAGGCAATCCTAGTAAATCTTGTCTGAAACCTTTCCAAAGGTTTCACATCCTTCCTATAATGCAGTGACCAAAACTGTACACAGTACTCCAAATGCAGTCGCACCAGAGTTTTGTACAGCTGCAACATGACCTTGTGGCTTCAAAACCCAATCCCTCTACCAATAAAACCTCACACACCATATGCCTTCTTTAAACCTTATCAACGTGGGTGGCAACTTTCAGGGGTCTTTGTCTATGGACACTGAGATCTCTGCTCATCTACACTCCCAATAATCTAATCATTAGGCCAGTGCTCTTTATTCCTGTTACTCCTTCCAAAGTAAATCACCTCACACATTCCCACATTAAACTCCATTTGACACCTCTCAGCCCAGCTCTGCAGTTTATCTATGTCCCTCTGTAACCTGCAACATTGTTCAGCACTGTCCACAACTCCATCGACATTAGTGGTATCCGCAAATTTACTAATGCATCCTTCTGTGCCCTCTTCCAGGTCATTTATAAAATGACAAACAGCAATGGACCCAACACAGGTCCTTGCAGTACACCATTAGTAACTGAATTCCAGGATGAACATTTACCATCAACCACCACCCTCTGTCTTCTTTCAGCTCACCAATTTCTGATCCATCCCACTAAATCACCCTCAATCCCATGCTTCCATATTTTTTTGAAATAGCCTACCCTGGGGAACCTTATCAAACGTCTGACTGAAATCCATATCCACCACATCAACAGCTTTACCTTCCTCCATCAGTTTGGTCACTTTCTCAGTTTGTGAGGCATGGTGCCTCAGTGGTTAGCACTGCTGCCTCACAGCACCAGGGTCCTAAGTTTGATTCCAGCCTCGGGCTACTGTCTGTGTGGAGTTTGCACATTCTCCCCGTGTCTGCGTGGGTTTCCTCCGGGTGCTCCGGTTTCCTCCCACAGTCCAAAGATGTGCAAGTCAGGTGAATTGGCCATGCTAAAATGCCCATAATGTTAGGTTCATTAGCCAGAGGGAAATGGGACTGAGTGGGTTACTCTTTGGAGGGTCGGTGTGGACTGGTTGGGCTGAAGGGCCTATTTCCACACTGGAGGGAATCTAATCAATAACTCTCCAAAGTTCCATAACAATACAACAGCAAATAAAACAGTAATTGCTCTTCCTGGAATTTGAGGAAATCACCTCAAACACGTAAAACACCTCAAAAATGCAGCAAGTGTTACAGCCAGAAATCTTAGCAGGACTTATACACTTAGTAGTAAGGTCCGAGTGAGTGTTGCTGAACAAAAAGACCTTGGAGTACAGGTTCATAGCTCCTTGAATGTGGAGTCACAGGTAGATAGGATAGTGAAGGCAGCATTTGTTATGCTTCCCTTTATTGGTCAAGAGTATTGAGTACAGGGGTTGGGAGGCCATGTTGCAGTTGTACAGGACATTGGTTAGACCACTTTAGGAATATTGGGTGCAATTCTGGTCTCCTTCCTTTTGGAAAGATGTTGTACTGGAAAGGGTTCAGAAAAAATTTACAAGGATCTTGCCAGGGTTGGAGGATTTGAGGTATAGGGAGAGGTTGAATAGGCGAGGGCTGTTTTCCCTGGAGTGTCGAATGCTGAGGGATGGCCTGATAGAGGTTTATAAAGTCATGAGGGGCATGGATCGGTTAAGTAGACAAGGTCTTTTCTCTGGAATGAGGGAGTCCAGAACTCGAGGGCATAGGTTTAGGCTGAGAGGGGAAAGATATAAAAGAGACCTAAGAGATAACTTTTTCACTCAGAGGGTGGTACGTGTATGGAATGAGCTGCCAAAGGAAGTGGTAGGGGCTGGTACAATTGCAACATTGAAAAGGCATCTGGATGGGTATATGAATAGGAAGGGTTTGGAGGCATATGAGCCAGGTGCTGGCAGGTGGGACTAGACTAAATTGGGATATCTAGTCGGCATGGACGAGTTGAAGCGAAGGGTCTGTTTCCATGCTGTACATCTCTATGACTATGACTCAATAAAGGAGAAGTAGCAATGACTTGCCTCTCACAAAACCGTGTAGAATATCCCTAATTAATTGTTTCCTTTCCAAATGATTATAAGTCCTATCTCTTGTAAACTTTTTGAACACTTTACCCACAGTGAAATAAGGTTCACTGATCTATAATTACCAGGGTTGACCCTACTTCCCTTCTTGAACAAGGGGACGACATTTGCTGTCCTCCAGTCTTCTGGCACTATTCCTGTCGACATTGATGATATAAAGATCAAAGCCAAAGGTTCTACAATCTTCTTGCTGGCTTCCCAGAGAATCCTAGGATAAATCCCATCCAGCTCAGGGGACTTAGCTATTTTCACCCTTTCCAGACTTGCTAACCTCTTCTCTTTGTGAACCGCAGTTCTGTCTAGTCTAGTACCCTGTATCTCAGCGTTGTCTTTTTCCAGAGCGAAAACCGGTGAAAAATATTCATTTAGTGCTTCTTCTATATCCTCAGACCCCATGCACAACTTCCCACTACTGTCTTTGATTGGTCCTAATCTTACTGTAGTCATTCTTTTATTGCTGACATATCTGTAGAAAGCTTGAGGGCTTTCCTTGATCCTATCTGCCAATGACTTCTCCTATCCCCTCCTGGCTCTTCTTAGTTCTCTCTTTAGTTCTTTCCTGGCTAACTTGTAACTCTCAAGCATCCTAACTGAGCCTTCCCGTCTCATCCTAACATGAGCCTCCTTCTTCCGCTTGACAAGGGATTCAACTTCCTTTGTAAACTACAGCTTCCTGAGTCAACCACTTCCTTCCTGCCTGATAGATATGTAGTTATCAAGGACACGCAGTAGCTGTTCTTTGAATATGCTCCACATTTCAATTGTGCCCATTCCCTGCGTTTCCTTCCCCATTCTATGCATCCTAAACCTTGCCTAATCATATCATAATTGTCTTTCTACCAGCAATAACTCTTGCCCTGTAATATATACCTATCCCTTTCCATTGCTAAAGTAAACATAAATGAATTGTGGTCACTATCAAAGTGCTCACCTACCTCCAAATCTAAGGCCTGGCCGGGTTCATTACCCAGTACCAAGTCCACTGTGGCATCGCCCCTTGTTTGCCTATCTACATACTGTGTCAGGAAACCCTCCTGCACACATTCGACAAAAACTGATCCATCTGAAGTACTCAAACTATAGTATATCCAGTTAATATTTGGGAAGTTGAAGTCCCCCATAATAACGACCCTGTTACTCTGACTCCTCTCCAGAATCATCTTTCCTCGACATCTTTCCTTTCCTTGACAATTCTGGAACTTTTCGGAGGCCAATAGACAACACCCAACATGGTGACCTCTCCTTTCCTGTTTCTAACCTCAGCCCATTCTACCTCAGTAGATGAGTCCTCAAATGTCCTTTCTGCCACCATAATACTGTCCTTGACTAACATCGCCACGCCTCCCCCTCTTTTACCATCTTCTCTGTTGTTACTGAAACATCTGAACCCCAGAACCTGCAACAACCGTTCCTATTCCTGTTTTATCCATGTCTCCAAAATGGCCACGATATCGAAATCCCAGGTACCAACCCATCCTGCAAGTTCACCACCTTATTCCGGATGCCCCTAACATTGAAACCATTTTCCTGCTGGCTGGTGGACTCTTGCGACCATGAAACCATATTTCTGACCTCACTACTCTCACCCTCCTGGACATTGTAACTACAATTTCGGTTCCCATCCCCCGGCTGAATTCGTTTCAACCGTCCTGAAGAGCAATATCAAATTTCCCCTCCCCCAAGGATATTGGAACCCCTCTCGTTCAGGTGTACACCATCCTGTCTGTAGGATGTACACCTGGTTCAGGTGTACACCACCTACCCCAGAATAAGTTCCAATTATTTCGGTATCCGAAACCCTGCCTCCTGTGTCATTAATCACATGTTCAACTCCTCTCTCTCCCTATACCTCGCCTTGCCAGCACTTGGCACGGGCAACAAACCAGAGATAACAACTCTGTTAGTTCTAGCTCCAAGCTTCCACCCTACCTTCCTGAATTTCTGCCTTAAATGCCCACTCCTTTCCCTACCCATGTCATTAGTGCCTCTGTAGACCACACCTTTGGACTGCTCCCCGTCACCCTCAAGGGGGTCCTTATGGGTGGCAAAGTGACTTCGTGGTTAGCACTGTCACCTCACAGCACTCAGGGCCCGGGTTCAATTCCAGCCTTGGGCGATGGTCTGTGTGGAGTTTGTACATTCTTTCTGTGTCTGCATGTGTTTCCTCCAGGTGCTCCAGTTTCCTCCCACAATCCAAACATGTGCAGGTTAGGTGACTTGGCCATGCTTATTTGGCCATAGTTTTCAGAGATGTGTAGGTTAGGTGCATTAGTCAGGGGTAAATATAGGATAATATGGTAGGGGAATGGGTCTGGGTGGGTTACTCTTTGGAGGATCAGTGTGGACGTGTTGGACAGAAGAGCCTGTTTCCACACTGTAGGAATTCTATGAATCGATGATTCCAAAAACACGATCCAAGACATCATGAACCCTTGCATCTGGGAGGTAACACGCCAACCGTGAGTCTCTCTCGTTCCCACAGAACGTTCTGTCTTTCCCCCGAACTATGGAGTCCCCAATGACTAATGCTCTGCTCATCTTCCCCCTCCCTTCTGAGCAACAGGGACAGACTCTGTGTCAGAGACCTCTACCCCATGACTTACCCCTGGTTAGTTGCTCCCCCCCAACAGTATCCAAAATGGTCTGCTTGTTATTGAGGGGAACGGCCGCAGGGGATCCCTGAACTGCCTGCTCGTTCCCTTTTCATCCCCTGACTGTAACCCATCAGCCCTTTTCTTGTACCTGAGGTGCAACTACCTCCCTGTAACTCCTCTCATTAACTCTCCTGCCTCCAGAATGATTCAAAGTTTCTCCGCTCCAGCTCTAGATCCCTAAAGGGTTTTTCAAGGAGCTGCCGTTAGGTGCACTTCCCACAGATGGAGTCAGCAGGGTGTTATAACACGGAATAAACCCCTCTGTTAATTTAAACCCAGCAGACAGACATGTTCACCTCTTGCTGTAACTCGTTAAATTGCAAGAGGCAAAGGATCATCCCAGTTTTCGCTACTTCAAATAAAAATTCACTATTTTATTCTTTAAGTTCAACAGAGAATGTTAGACAACTATTTACAACTCCTTTTTCTTAAACCCGTCTTTTACCGCCCACTCCACAATACTGGGCTGATTAAAAAAAACTCAATGAAGTTTTAAAAAAAAAGTTACATTTCAAAACCAGTCAGCTTTGTCGATTCTCCTTTTGTCGACTTTCCTCTGTTTAGGTCGGTTTTTCTTCGGTCTTCTTCTGCACAGCGTTTCTTACGGACAGGTACCTTTCAGAGAGCAATTCGATGAGCAGTCTATTCTAGTTGGGGTTCGTGACAGTGCTCCCCTGAACTGTTCAAAATGTCTGGTTTTATCCACCAAAATATCGGATCATTTTATTGGTGTGATGTTATCAAAATACGAAATTCAAACTCGATTGGATTTTGGTATCTGGGACAGAATTTAAACTGATTGGTCGAATTTGAAATTGTTATTGTTCCATGGCAATGCAACTGCAGCTATTTGTTTCAACCAAGTGTTACATTTTTAAATTGTTCAGAACTCTCTGTGCTTTCAGTCAGGCCTTGCGAGCTTCCTCTCTCTCTTAAAGGTACAGGACACACCGACATCTTCATAACACCTCCCCCTTAAGAAAAAAATGAACCATCACAATGAAAATTAGCTTCATTTTTTTCTCTATTTCCGAACCACATTACCATGACATACATATGACGTTAACCGAAGTTCATATTAACTTCTTCCCATATATATATAAAACATTGAATAGACACCAATACATTTTTAGTTAAATCCGCGATACCGTATCTGTGATTACATTCTTTGTCAAACGGAACATGTACGATTTTTAAATTAAAAGTCTGTCACATAAGACTCCTATGAAATAGTCTCATTTCCTTGTCTTTAAAGCTTTCCAAGAATGAAAGAGGATTGTGATCCGTGTGTACAACCCTCTCTGACACATTGTTTGTGATATTCACATTAAAATGTCATAAGGCCAGTACCAAACTCAATAGTTCCTTTTTGAACATAAAGTATTTTGTCTGGTGGGTGTTGAGTTTCTTTGAAAAGTAACCACCTGGCAGTTCAATCCCATCCTTATCTTCCTGTAGCAGTACAGCTCCAACTCCTGTGTCACGAGCATCGATGGCAACTTTGAAAGGTATTGAAAGGTTTGGTGTCGCTAAAACTGGTGTGATGGTTAACATTGCTTTGAAATGGCCGAAAGCCTCCTGGCATTGTTCTGCCCACCAAAACGCTGTGTTACTCTTCAGCAAATTGGTAAACAGTGCCACTACACTGCTGTTGTTTGGAACAAACTTCTGAAAGAATCTGCTTCGTCCCAAGAATTGTTGCACCTCTTTGTTTGAGGTTGGATATGGAAATTCCTTGATGGCCTTCGTCTTTGCATTCCATGGGGGTCAACCTTCCATGACTGATGTTACATCCTAAGAATGTCACCTCTGCTTGCGCAAATTCAGTGTTGTTGAAGTTTGTTACCAGTTTTGCTTCTCGTAGTCATTCAGAGTTCTGCCAACTGTACCATGTGCCTTTTCCAGGACTTACTAAAGATCACTACATCATCCACAGAGACTGCACAGTCTGTGAACCCAGCCACAACTTTGTTCAGGAGTCTTTGGAATGTGGTGGGTGCATTATTCATTCCAAAAGGCATCGCGTTGAATTGATGTAGCCCATTTGGGGTTACAAACACAGAAATTTCTATCACCGTCTCTGACAAAGGTAACCATGCAGTAAGTCTAACTTTGTGATGTAACTGGCTTGTCTGATATGAATCCGATTTTGTAACGGTGTTCACCTTCCGATAATCCACAAAAAATCCCATTTGGTCTGGGAACTGAGACGATCAGCAAACTCCACTCACTCTGGCTCTGTTCAGTGCTGTCCTTGTCAAGCATGGCCTCCACCTCCATCTGGACCTGTCTGGCTTTGAAAAGATTAAGTTGTTTTATCAGAACAGTATTCCCTATGTCCAGTTCATGTACAACAGTATTAGTCCTCTCCATCTGATTCTCACATATGTCTTCAAACTGCAGTAGCAAAACTTTCAACTGAGCCCCTAGACCGACAGCTCACTAACCTGTCCAACTCCACGAGGATTTCTTCATTTTTTAACATATTTTGAGGCACATCAAAATTCACAATATCTGGATTTGATTCCTCGCTCTGTGGGGCAGTAACTAACACCCATTTCTCCTGATCTTTCTCTCTACCATAATGAGGTTCCAACATGTTCACATGACATCCCCAGTACAGTTTTTCTCCTATCTGCCATCTTTACTAGATAGATCACCTGACTTAACTTTTTCTCAATCTGATAGGTCCCCTAAACCTGGTTTTGAAGGGATCGCCTATTGCTTGTGACAATACGAACACATCCTCCCCTCAGGAAGACGTCTGAGTCTCAGAGTTTTTAACCTGCAACCTGCTTCATTCTACGCTGTGCCCTCTTTACGTGCTGTTTAGCCAAATCATCAACTCGATTTAGTGTCTCCATCACCTCTGATACGTAATCTAAGTGTGAGATCTCCGACTTTGGTCCTGTCAATTTCTCCTTGATTAATTTCAAACAGCCTCTCATTTCATGTGGAATATTAACTCGAAGGGAGTAATATGAGTAGATTTATTTGGGGCAAACAATATGAATGGGATACCTTTACCCCAGTCATTTGGGTAATCCTGACAGTATGTTGTCAACATGGTCTTCAAGGTCTGATACCACCTTTCTGAAGCTCCCTGGGATTCAGGATGATATACACTGGGATTAAAATGCTGTATGCCGAAGCTATCTGTAACCTCCTTAAACAGCTAAGCAGTAAAATGTGACCCTTGATCCAACTGAATCTCTCTGAGTAGCCCATACCGTGTGAACAAAGCTCCTCACTCTTCTCCCATCTTTTTTGCCTTGATACTCCATCATGGAATTGCCTCCGGAAATCTGGTTGACACATCCATTATGGTTAACATGTACTGGTTCCCACTTTTAGTTTTCAGGAGGGGACCTACACAATCAATTACAACCCACGCGAAAGGGAATTGGCAACAGAGGGGCTGGTTTTGTTACTGCCTGGGGCTTACCTACCATTTGGCATGTATGACACATACAGCAAAGGTTAACCACATCATTGTGCATTCTAGGTTAATAAAAATGTTTTTGTACCTTAGCCTGAATCTTTCATACTCCTCGGTGACCTCCTACAGGAAGTTCATGTGCTCACCGTCACACTTCCTGTCTGTATGCTACCGGTAACACAACCTGGTGCACTTTGGCCCATTTCTCCTCTGCACTAACCTGCCGTGGTCTCCATTTCTATCTGAGAATTCTATCTTTCAGATAATAACCCTTAGGAATACACTCTGCCTCCTTTTCGGAGTAAACATCCACACATATATCTTTTATTGCCTTGTCTTGCTGTTGCAAGTCCCTTAGCCTTTCAGGACTAAACGCTTCTGTCTGACCCTCTGCCTGTTCAGGTTTTTCTGCACCATTACATCAAACAGGGTATCCACCAACTGAACCTCAACTCCTTCATCTTTCTCTTCAGTTTTTGCTTTTTGCTGTGACTTATGTTCGTGGGATCTTGTTACTACACAATCTGGGAAAATATCAGGATATTTTTCTTTTAACTCCTTAGTTTCTTGATCTTCCTTGGGCTTCACCACAAGAAGGGATGTCACTCCCACCTTGGATCCTGCCAAATCATTCAGAAGAACAAACTGAATTCCTGGAACCAACACTCTGTCAAACTCTGACTGTTACTCTCCCAGGTAAAACCAAGAACTGCAGATACTGGAAACCAGAGTCGAGATTAGACAGTGGTGCTGGAAAAGCACAGCAGATCAGGCAGCGTCCGAGGAGCAGGACTGTTAATCTCCCAGTCTTGAGTTGGCATTGCAACCTGATCTTACATCAGGGAATGTTACATTTTTGTCTGTCTATCCCACAGATTACCAAACTCTCGGGTAACAGATCAGGAAGTGTACAAATTCGCTCATCTCTTACCATTAGAGACTGGTTAGATTGTGTATTTCTCAAAATTATAATTTCTTGTTCTTCTCCCCCTGTTCTCTCAGAGTAAACTTTACCCACAAAGCTCCTCAGCTCTTCTTGGGGTCTCCTTTACTACCTTCACTAAGGCCACTGGCTCAGCTCCTTTTACCACATCTTTTCCCACAATGCCTTTCTTCAACAACCAGCACTGTGACTTTACATGTGTCACTTTCCCACAGTGGGAACACCTGAGGCCTTTCACCTCCTTTCCACCATCTTGGGCTTGTTTTCGAACCTGTGATAAATATTTACATGTTCTCTACTTTTTGTTTCCTCGTGCAGTATCTCCCCTTCTCCCAACTTCTATCCCACACAGGGTGAAATTCTGCCCAGAAGCTTCTCATATACACCAATGTGTATTCATCTGCTAATCCTGCTGCACATCTCACTTCCTGAACTTTCTGTTCTTCCACACGAATTCTTACCATCTCTGGAAGTGAGTTTTTAAACTCCTCCAGCAGAGTAATCTCTCAGACCCTCATTGGTCTTATCAATCTTTAAGGCTCACATCCATCTATCAAATTGATGATGTTTCATTCTTTCAAACTCTACATAAATTTGATGTGGTTCCTTCTTTATGTTTCTGAACTGCTGTCTGTACGCTTTTGGGACCAATTCATAAGCACTCATAGATTCATAGAGACGTACAGCATGGAAACACACCCTTCGGTCCAACCCGTCCATGCCAACCAGATATCCCAACCCAATCTCATCCCACCTGCCAACACCGGCCCATATCCCTCCAAACCCTTCCTATTCATAGACCCATCCAAATGCCTCTTATATGTTGCAATTGTACCAGCCTCGGCCATAACCTCTGGCAACTCATTCCATACACGTATCATACTCTGTGTGAAAAAGTTGTCCCTTAGGTCTCTTTTATATCTGTCCCCTCACCCTAAGCCTATGCTCTCTAGTTCTGGACTCTCCAACCCCAGGGAAAAGACTTTGACTACTTATCCTATCCATGCCCTTCAGATAGATTCTCATCAGATCTCGATCAGTCAACCAGAAGGGGGAACCCACCGCCGAGGAACACAGCACTGTTCTCAAAGGAACGGGACATGCCTTCCCAGCCATCGATGGTGCCTACCCTGCTGGTGATGATGGCCATCCCAGACGAGCACCCAAATTGTGAGAAACAGAGCTCATGTACCAATAAATTTCAGTCCGAGTCAAATCCTGAAGCAGCGAATTTTATTGAAACGTTCTTGCAAGATGGGTGTCTAACAAGTAGGCACCCGATCCAAAAATTACTCCACAATTTATCCAGTTTAATTGAGTCTCTCTCGGTATAGAACACAGAACATTACAGCGCAGTACAGGCCCTTCAGCCCTCGATGTTGCACCGACCTGTTATACCAATCTGAAGCCCATCTAACCTACACTATTCCATATCCGTAAATATGCTTGTCCAATGACAACTTAAATGTACTTAAAGTTGGCGAATCTACTGCTGTTGCAGGCAAAGCATTCCATACACTTACTACTCTCTAAGTAAAGAAACTCCCTCTGACATCTGTCCTATATCTATCACCCCTCAATTTAAAGCGATGCCGCCTTGTGCTCGCCATCACCATACTTGGAAAAAACTCTCCCTGTCCACCCTATCTAACCCTCTGATTATCTTGTATGTCTCTATTAAGTCACCTCTCAACCTTCTTCTCTCTAACAAAAACAGCCTCAAGTCCCTCAGCCTTTCCTCATAAGACCTTCCCTCCATGCCAGGCAAGCAGAACCTTTCCAAATCTTCCACATCCTTCTTATATTGCGGCCACACTAGAGTTTTGTACAGCTGTAGCATAACCTCATGGTTCCGGAACTAGATCCCTCCATTAATAAAAGCTAAAACCCTGTATGCCTTCTTAACAACCCTGTCAACTTGGGTGGCAACTTTCAAGGATCTGTGTACCTGAACACTGAGGTCTCTCTACTACCAAGAATCTTTCACTTAACCCACTTAACCCAAAGTGAATCACCTCACACTTGTCCGCATAAAACTCCATTTGCCACCTCTCGGCACAGCTCTGCAGCTTATCTATGTCCCTCTGTAACGTACAACATCCTTCGTCACTATCCACAACTCCACTGACCTTCGTGTCATCTGCAAATTTACTAACCCACCCTTCTACACACTCATCCAGGTCGTTTATAAAAATGATGAACAGCAGTGGACCCAACACTGACCCTTTCGGTACACCACGAGTAAATGGAGTCCAGGATGAACATTTCCCATCAACCACCACCCTCTGTCTTCTTTCAGCGAGCCAATTACTGATCCAAACTGCTATATCTCCCACAATCCCATTCCTCCGCATTTTGTACAATAGCCTACTGTGGGGAACCTTATCGAACGCCTTGCTGAAATCCATATACAACACATCAACTGGTTTACTCTCATTTACCTGTTTGGTCACCTTCTCAAAGAACTCAATAAGGTTTGTGAGGCATGACCTACCCATCACAAAACCGTGCTGACTATCCCTAATCACATTATTCTTTTCTAGATGATTATAAATCCTATCTCTTATAACCTTTTCCAACACTTTACCAACAACTGAAGTAAGGCTCACTGGTCTACAATTACCAAGATTGTCTCTACTCCCTTCTTGAACAGAGGAACCACATTTGCTAACCTCCAGTCCTCTGGCACTATTCCTGTAGACAATGACGATTTAAAAATCAATGCCAAAGGCTCAGCAATCTCCTCCCTTGCTTCCCAGAGTATCCTAGGATAAATCCTATCCGGCCCAGGGGACTTATCTATTTTCACAGTCTGCAGGATTTCTAATACCTCCTCCTTGTGAACCTCAATCCCACCGAGTCTAGTAGCCTAAATCTCAGTAATCTCCTCGTCAACATTGTTGTTTTCTCGAGTGAATGCAGTCGAATAATATTCATTTCGTGCTTCCCCTATCTTCCTCTGACTCCACACACAACTTCCCACTCCTATCCTTGATTGGCCCTAATCTTACTCTCATCATTCTTTTATTCCTTAAATACCTATAGAATGCCTTAGGGTTTACCCTGATCCTATCCGCCAACAACTTCTCCTGTCTCCTCCTGGCTCTTCTGAGCCCTCTCTTTAGGTCTTTCCTGACTACCTTGTAACCCTCAAGCACCCGAACTGACCCTTCACATCTCATCCTAACATGAGCCTTCTTCCTCTGGACTAGAGATTCCACTTCCTTTGTAAACCATGGTTCCTGCGCTCTACAGCTTCCTCCCTGCCTGACAGGTACATACTTATGTAGGGCACAGAGGAGCTTTTCCTTGAATCAGCTCCACATTTCTAATGTGCCCATCCCTGCAGTTTCCTTCCCCATCCTATGCTTCCTAAATCTTGCCTAATCCCATCGTAATTGTCTTTCCCCCAGCTGTAACTCTTGCCCAGTGGTATACACCTATCCTTTTCTATCACTAAAGTAAACATAACAGAATTATGGTCAGTATCACCAAAGTGCTCACCTACTTCCAAGTCTAACACCTGGCCGGGTTCATTACCCAGTACCAGATCTAATGTGGCTTCACCCCTTGTTGGCCTGTCTACATACTGTGTCAGGAAGCCCTCCTGTACATACTGGACAAAACCTGACCCATCTATAGTCGCGTACTATACTGTTCCCAGTCAATATTTGGAAAGTTGAAGTCTCCCATGACAACTACCCTGTCTCTCTAACTCCTATCGAGAATCATCTTTGCTATCCTTTCCTCTACATCTCTGGAACTATTCGGAGGCCTATAGAAAACTCCCAACAGGGTGACCTCTCCTTTCCTGTTTCTAACCTCAGCCCAAAGTACCTCAATTGACGAGTCCCCAAACATCCTTTCTACAACTGTACTACTGTCCTTGACCAACAATGCAACACCTCCCCCTCTTTTACCACCTTTCCTGTTCTTATTGAAACATCTAAATCCTGGAACCTGCAAAAACCATTCCTGTCCCTGCTCTATCCATGTCTCCGAAATGGCCACAACATCAAAGTCCCAGGTACCAACCCATGCTGCAAAGTCACCCATCTTATTCCGGATGCTCCTGGCATTGAAGTAGACACACTTCAAACCACCTTCTTGCTTGCCGGTGCCATCTTGTGTCCCTGAAATTTGATTTTGGACGTCCCTACTCTTAACCTTTTCTATACTTGAACTACAATTATGGTTCCCATCCCCCTGCTGGATTAGTTTAAACCCACCCCAATAGCCTTAGTGAATTTCCACGCCCCCAGGATATTGGTACCCCTTTGGTTCAGGTGAAGACCAGCCTGCTTGTAGAGGTCCCACCTACCTCAGAAAGAGCCTCAATTATCCAAGGATCCAAAACCCTCCCTCCTGCACAATCCCTGTAGCCACGTGTTCAACTCCTTTCTCTCCCTATTCCTTGCCTCAATAGCACGGGGCAAGGGAAACAAACCAGGGACAACAACTCTGTTCGTCCAAGCTCTAAGCCTCCATCCTAGCACCTTGAATTTCTGCCTTCAATCCCCATCTCTCTTCCTACCTATGTTGTTGCTGCCGATGTGGACCACGACTTGGGGCTGCTCCCCCTCCCCCTTAAGGATCCTAAAAACACAATCAGAGACATCACGAACTCTGGCATCTGGGAGGCAACACACCAACCGTGAGTCTCTCTCACCCCCACAGAACCTCCTGTCTGTCCCCCTAACTATAGAGTCCCCAATGACCTACTGCTCTGCTTCTCTTCCCCCTTCCCTTCTGAGCAGCAGGGACAGACTCTGTGCCAGAGCCCAGTGCTAAACTGCTTTCCCCTGGTAAGTCGTCCCCCACAACAGTATCCAAAACGGTATTCTTATTGTTGAGGGGAATAGCCACAGGGGATCCCTGCACTGCCTGCTGGTTCCCTTTCCATCCCCTGACTGTAACCCATCTGCCTTTTTCTTGTACCTGAGGTGCAACTACCTCCCTGTAACTCATCTCAATAACCCCCTCTGCCTCCCGAATGATCTGAAGTTCATCCCGCTCCAGCTCCAGTTCCCTAACGTGGTTTTCGAGGAGCTGGAGTTGGGTGCACTTCCCACAGCTGTAGTCAGCAGGGACACTAGTGGTGACCCTTAGCTCCCACATTCTGCAGGATGTATATTCAACTGCCCTAATCTCCATTCCCATGAATCTAAACTCCCAAAGAGACTGTTGAAAAATAAGAATAAAAAAATAAACTTGTGACCTTTCCAATCTGGTGCACAGAATCTTTTTTTTGGTTAGAGGAGGAGGATGGGTGGGAGACACTACCCGAGTAGTGTTTTGGGTAACGCAACCACACAAATATATGACTTCCCAGAAGTCCTTCGCTCCTCCCTCGCACCTCTCAGCAAATGGAGGCCCAACTCCCGAGATAAGTCCCTTTTAATGTGGGAAAACTCACCCTTCCCAGCAGCCCTCGCTTCCCCACTCCTTCTCTCCTCACCACTCTGGCAAAATGGAGATGTGGACTTGCCTGACTTTCTTTCTTCCAAGGATCACACACCCATCTTGAACTATCTTCTTGGATACACGGAGAAATACTTGCTACTTGTTTTGAGATTTCATGCCAATTTATTTTCATCACATTTTTCTTGTTTTTCATTTGATATAATCTGCCTCTTATTCCGAAAATAAGCATTCCAAATCGGGCCTACACTAGTTCTTGCCAGTTTGAATTTTCTAGTTTTGGATGGAATACTCTCCTTGACAGAGTCTTTAAACTGTGGGTTGTTCATCCTCTTACTGAGTCCTCCTCTTTGAACAGAAACAATCATTGCTGAACGTTATGACAAATCTATTTAAGTGTCTGACCCTATATTTTTGCATCCCGCTTTAGGTTAGGTGTAAGACAAAAATCTGCAATTAAAATGCTTGATTCTTTTCAATCTTTCAAGAAGATCTTCTCCATGTGGCTGAACACCAACTCATTCCACACGGACTCCAGACCACCTTTAAATTAGCAGAGTTCAGACCCGAACAGGACAAACAGGACAGACTACAGATTCAAAAACACCAGCAACAGTTCTCCTTCAAGATCCTCCAAAAACACCTCCCTCCCCTTCCTGGACCTCTCCATCTCCATTAATGACGACCGACTTAACACTCACATTTTTTACAAACCCACCGACTCCCACAGCTACCTGGATTACACCTCTTCCCACCCAACTTCTTGCAAAAATGCCATCCCGTATTCCCAATTCCTCTGCCTCCACCGTATCTGCTCCCAGGTGGACCAGTTCCACCACAGAACACACCAGATGGCCTCCTTCTTTAGAGACCGCAATTTCCCTACCCACGAGGTTAAAGATGCCCTCCAACGCATCTCGTCCACATCCCGCACCTCTGCCCTCAGACCCCACCCGTCCAACCGTAACAAGGACAGAACGCCCCAGGTGCTCACCTTCCACCTTACCAACCTTCGCAAAAACTAAATCATCCGCCGACATTTCCGCCACCTCCAAACAGACCCCACCACCAGGGACATATTTCCCTCCCCACCCCTTTCAGCTTTCCGCAAAGACCGTTCCCTCCGTGACTACCTGGTCAGGTCCACACACCCCTAGAACCCACCCTCCCATCCTAGCACCTTCCCCTGCCCCCGCAGGAACTGTAAAACCTGTGCCCACACCTCCTCCCTCACCTCCATCCAAGGACCTAAAGGAGCCTTCCACATCCATCAAAGGTTTACTTGCACATCCACCAATATCATTTATTGTATCCGTTGCGCCCGATGTGGTCTCCTCTACATTGGGGAGACTGGGCGCCTCCTCACAGAGCGTTTTAGGGGACTTCTCCAGGGCACCCACACCAAGCAACCACACCGCCCCGTGACCCAACATTTCAACTCCCCCTCCCACTCTGCCGAGGACATGGAGGTCCTGGGCCTCCTTCACCGCTGCTCACTCATCACCAGACGCCTGGAGGAAGAACACCTCATCTTCCGCCTCAGAACAGTTCAACCCCAGGGCATCAACGTCGACTTCAACAGTTTCCTCATTTCCCCTTCCCCCACCTCACCCTAATTCCAAACTTCCAGCTCAGCACTGTCCCCATGGCTTGTCCGGACTTTTCCTACCTGCCTATCTCCTTTTCCACCTATCCACACCACCCTCTCCTCCCTGACCTATCACCTTCATCTCCTCCCCCACTCACCCATTGTACTCTATGCTACTTTCTCCGCACCCCCACCCCCACCCTCCTCTAGCTTATCTCTCCACTCTTCAGACTCACTGCCTTTATTCCTGATGAAGGCCTTTTGCCCTAAACGTTGATTTCGAAGCTCCTTGGATGCTGCCTGAACTGCTGTGCTCTTCCAGCACCACTAATCCCGAACACATGATCAGCCGAGTTTGACTCCATTCTCCCAGGTTCCCCGTCTCTCCGATATTTCTGTTTGATGATGCCACATTCCAGTGGGAAACCTCCGACATGGCTTCGCTTTCCCTCAAATGAGAAATCCTCCCCCCCCCCCCCCAACTCTGGTGGACAGGCCTTTCACCTGTGAGAGACCCAGCTCCTGTGCTCATACCCTCACCCCTTCACCTCCTTTCCAGAACAATGATGGAGGTTCCCTTATCCTCACTCTCCACTGCACTCACTTCCACATTCACACAATCATCCCCGCCACTTCCACCACCTCCTGCAGAACAGCACCATCAAACACATCGTCCCCTCTCATCCCCTGTCAGCATTCTTAAACACCTCAAAGGTGAGGTGCCGGAGAGCTGGAAGGTTGCTTATGTTGTCCCCCTGTACAAGAAGGGTCGTAAGGATATTCCAGGTAACTACAGACCAGTGAGCCTGACGCCTGATGGGAAAGTTGCTGGAAAAGATCTGAGGGTTAAGATCTATTTATATTTAGAAAAGAATGATCTTATCAATGATGGTTTTGTGCGGGGGAGATCGTGCCTTACCAACTTAATAAAGTTCTTCGAGGATGTGACCAAGTTGATAGATGAAGGAAGGGCTGTTGATGTCATATACATGGATTTTAGTAAGGTGTTTGATAAGGTTCCCCATTGTAGACGAATGGAGAAAGTGAAGTCACATGGTGTGCAGGGTGTTCTAGCTCAGTGGATAAAGAACTGGTTGAGCAACAGGAGACAGAGAGCAGTAGTTGAAGGGAGTTTCTTGAAATGGAGAAAAGTGACCAGTGGTGGTCCACAGGGGTCAGTGTTGGGGCCACTGTTGTTTGTAATGTACATAAATGATCTGGAAGAGGGCACTGTTAGTATGATCAGCAAGTTTGCAGATGACACGAAGATTGGTGGAGTATCAGAAAGCATAAGGAACTGTCAGAGAATACAGGAGAATATAGATAGATTGGAGAGTTGGGTAGAAAGTGGCAGATGGAGTTCAATCCAGACAAATGTGAGGTGATGCATTTAGGCAAGACTAATTCTTGAACGAATTATACAATGAACAGAAGAGCCTTGGGATAAGTTAATGGGCAGAGAGATCTGGGAGTGCAGGTCCATTGTACCCTGAAGGTTGCTGCACAGGTGGATAGAGTGGTCAAGAAGGCATATAGTATGCTTGCCTTCATTGGACGGGGTATTGAGTATTAGGTAGGTAAAAACAATGACTGCAGATGCTGGAAACCAGATTCTGGATTCGTGGTGCTGGAAGAGCACAGCAGTTCAGCCAGCATACGAGGAGCAGTAAAATCGATGTTTAATGCAAAAACTACGAAGGTATGGCATTGAGGGTGCATTAGAGGTTTGGATTAGGAATTGGCTGGCTGGAAGGAGGCAGAGGGTAGTAGTTGATGGAAAAGGTTCATCTTGGAGTGCAGTTATTCGCGGTGTTCCACAGGATCTGTTTTGGGACCATTGCTGTTTGTCATTTCTATAAATGACCTGAAGGAGGGGCTTGAAGGCTGAAGGAGGGGCTTGAAGGAAGATCGTATGAGGAAAGGCTGAGGCACTTGGGGCTGTTCTCATTGGAGAAAAGAAGGTTTAGGGGAGATTTGATAGAGGTGTACAAGATGATTAGGGGTTTAGATAGGGTTGACAGTGAGAACCTTTTTCCGCAAATGAAGTCAGATGTTACTAGGGGACACAGCTTTAAATTAAGGGGTGGTAGGTATAGGACAGATTTCTTACTCAGCGGGTTGTGAGTTCATGGAATGCCCTGCCAGTAGCAGTGGTGGACTCTCCCTCTTTATGGTCATTTAAGCGGGCATTGGACAAGCATATGGAGGTTATTGGGTTAGTGTAGGTTAGGTAGGCTTCGGTCGGCGCAACATCGAGGGCCGAAGGGCCTGTATGTGCGCTGTATTTTTCTATGTTCTATGTTCTATGTTCTTTGTAAGCCCTTCATCAGGAATAAAGGCAGAGAGCCTGAAGCGTGGAGAGATAAGCTCGAGGAGGGTGGGGGTGGGGAGAAAGTAGCATAGAGTACAATAGGTGAGTGGGGGAGGGGATGAAGGTGATAGGTCAGGGGCGGGGGGTAGGGTGGAGTGGATAGGTGAAGAAGAAGATAGGCAAGTAGGACAACTCAAGGGGACAGTGCTGAGCTGGAAGTTTGGAACTAGGGTGAGGTGGGGGAAGAGGGAATGAGGAAACTGTTGAAGTCCACATTGATACCCTGGGGTTGAAGTTTTCTGAGGCGGAAGATGAGGTGTTCTTTCTCCAGGCGTCTGGTGGTGAAGGAGTGGCGGTGAACCTCAATGTCTATTGAAATGTTGGGTCACAGGGCAGTGTGGTTGATTGGTGTGGGTGTCCCGGAGATGTTCCCTAAAACGCTCTGCTAGGAAGCATCCAGTCTCCCCAATGTAGAGGAGACCACATTGGGAACAACGGATACAATAAATGATATTGGTGGATGTGCAGGTAAAACTTCGATGGATGTGGAAGTCTCCTTTAGGGCCTTGGATGGAGGTGAGGGAGGAGGTGTGGGTGCAGGTTTTGCAGTTCCTGCGGTGGCAGGGGAAGGGATGGGAGGGTGGGTTATAGGTGGGCTTGGAGCTGACCAGGTAGTCACGGAGGGAACGGTCTTTGCGGAAGGTGGAAAGGGTTGGGGAGGGAAATATATCCCTGGTGGTGGGGTCTTTTTGAGGAAATGTCGGCGGATGATTTGGTTTATGCGAACGTTGGTAGGTTGGAAGGTGAGCACCAGGGGCATTCTGTCCTTGTTACGGTTGGACAGGTGGGGTCTGAGAGCAGAAGTGCAGGATGTGGACGAGATGCGTTGGAGGGCATCTTTAACCACGTGGGAAGGGAAATTGCGGTCTCTAAAGAAGGAGGCCATCTGGTGTGTTCTGTGGTGGAACTGCTCCTCCTGGCAGCAGATACAGCAGAGGTGGAGGAATTAGGAATACAAGATGGCATTTTTGCAAGAGGTAGGGTGGGAAGAGGTGTAATCCAGGTAGCTGTGGGAGTCTGTGTTGGAACTGGTCCTTCTGGGAGCAGATACGGCAGAAGCGGAGGAATTGGGGTGGCAATTCATGTTAAAATTGTACAAGACATTGGTTCAGCCACATTTAGAATACTGTGTACAGTTCTGGTCACCACATTACCAAAAGGATGTGGACGCTTCAGAGAGGTTGCGGAGAAGGTTTACGAGGATGTTGCCTTGTATGGAAGGTGCTAGCTATGAAGAGAGGTTGAGTAGGTTCGGTTTGTTTTCATTAGGAAAAAGGAGATTGAGGGAGGAACTGATTGAGGTTTATAAAATCGTGAAGGGTATAGACAGGGTGGATAAGCTTTTTCCCAGGGTGAAGGATTCAATAACAAGAGGTCACGCTTTGAAGGTGAAAGGTGAAATGTTTAAGGGGGATACACGCGGCTGTTACCTCACACAGAGGGTGGTGGGTGCCTGGAACACGTTGCCAGCAGGGGTGGTAGAGACAGGCACGGTAGATTCATTTAAGATGCGTCTGGACAGATACATGAGGAGGTGGGAAGCAGAGGGATACAGATGGTTAGGAATTGGGAGACAGGTTTAGACAGTAGGTTTGGATTGGCTCAGGCTTGGAGGGCCAAAGGGCCTGTTCCTAGGCTGTAATTTTTCTTTGTTCTTTGTCCTTTGTTCTTTTTCATAAGGTCCGTTCCATAAGGCATTTTCATAAGGCATTCCCTCAGAGCGTTCCCTCAGAGGCACCCTCCTTCACCCCGAACACTTCCCCATTCCCCCATTGCACCTTCCTATGCAATTACAGAAGCTGTAACACTTATTGATTCACCTCTTCCCTCCTCCCTATCCAAGGCCCCGAATACACCTTCCAGATGAAGCAACATTTCATTTGTACCATTTCAATCCGGTCGACTGTCACTGCTGCTCACAATGCAGTCTCCTTTACATTGGGGAGACCAAACAGAGATGACTTTGCGTAACCCTTCCACTCTGTCTGTCAGACTTTCTCATTGATTCCCATTTCAATAACCTCCCTTGCTCTCATGCTAACATTTCAGTCCTGGGTATGCTGCAATGTTCCACAGAAGTAAAACGCAAGCTTGAGTAACAACTCACTTTACACTTGGGTACGTTACAGCCTGTAGGAGTTAATATTCAATTCCATAACTTCACAGCCTGACCACATTTTGACTGCTTTCTACATTTTTAATGCATTCTCTCTCCTGGTTTCCCTATGACCTTTTCTTGTCTGTGTCTTGTTTATCTTGCACTCAATGGTGAGAACCGATACCCCCCCAGTCCCACCTTAATTTATGATGAGGGGGTGCCTATGTTGGACTGGGGTACACAAAGTTAAAAATCACACCACACCAGGTTATGGTCAAAATAAACCTGTTGGACTCTAACCTGGTGTTGTGTGATTCTTAACAGTGTCCACCTTAACTTCGACCCACCTTCCAGCTGTTTCTCTTTCACCATAACTCAGCTCCACACCCTCTGTTTTCCATCACCCTCTTCCTGTCAAGGGATTAAAAAACAAATTTCCCAATCCCTTTCCAGTTCTGAAGAAATGTCACGCTGGACTTGAAACATTCAATCTTTTTCTCCGTCCCTGCAGATGCTGCCAGACCTGACTATTTCCGGAAATGTTGAGGCACAGAACCAATTTTCAATAAAACAAGTAACTGTAGATACTGGAACTCTAAATAAAAACTTAAATTGCTGGAGAAAATGGGAGCTGTGAAGAAGGGTTACTGGACCTAGAATGTTAACTCAGTATTCAGTCCACAGGAGCTGCCAGACCTGCTTAGGATCTCCACCAATTTCTGTTTTTGAACACGTCTCAGTGATGTGTACAAAAAGTTGCTCCAACGCCCTGTCCAACATGGAGCACTATACACCGGGAAGTGAACACTAGCACAATGTGCACTACTTCATTGGTTCTGAAACTACACATGGCTGTCGTCACTGACCCTAAAGAGCTCTTAATCATGGTCAGGGAGTGAAACAGAAGGGAAGACATTCACTTTAAACACAGAAGGTGGCATTATTGGAAGGGAAGAGATTCAGATGAACATGTTAAAGGATTTTGTGTGATATGATAAATTGGAGGTATGACACTACGAAGAGACCCTCAGGAGAATGAAGATATTAAAATTGAAGTGTTCCTCCATCGGAAACCAGAGTAGGTCACTGAGTACAGGGACGATGGGTGAATGGGTCTTGGTGTGAACTGGGGGATAGGAAGCAGAATGCATTGCAGATATTGCAGCTCAGACTGGCCATTCATGTGGTGCTGTAAACCACAACAGCAACAGATTCAGGTTTAACCACAGTCTGTAACTTTTCTCCCCGATAATCCCTCCATCTACCATTGCCATCAATCGATGGTTCAGTGAAGAGTGTGGGTGAATATGCCAGGGTCAAAACCATGTCTACTGAAAACTGATGGCAACCCCATTAAAGCGACTGCACTTGGCTGCTTGCATTCCAAGCAGCAGGACAAACATCTGATACAGAAGGCGAAATGATCCCAATACCAATTGACCGATGATCATGTGTGGTCCCGTCATAAATAGTGACAGAGTATTTGTGATCTCAATTAATAGTCATCGACAGTTAAACAACTCACTGGAGGAGAGGGCTCCACAAACATCCCCATCCTGAATAACGGAACAGCCCTGTCCATCAGTGTAAAAGACTAGGATGCAGTATATGCACCATCCTCAGCCAAAACTATTGAATGGGTGATTCATCTCTCCCTTTTCATGATATCTTGAAGTCAGTTAAGAGTTACCCATATTGCCGAACATCGCCTCTATGCACTTTTCCCAAGGTACATATCTCTTCATGTGATCATTGACTGTAAAAAATATAAAATAGGAACTGCAGTGGTGGTCCCTTCAGTCTATTGATTTTTCTCTCCATTAAATACAAAAAAGCTGATCCTTCATTTCCCCACCTTACTCCTGCTCTCTTCCCATCCCTTTAGTCTCTAGAGATCCTTACTTCCATGGCCTTATGTTTTAGAGGTGCCAGTCAGGGGAGTTATCATCACTGTTTCCACTCTGTCTCATCCTCTCAGAGATTTGTATATGTCACTGTATCCTCCAGTCATTTTCCTACAGGCCCAGTCCACCCAAACTGTTCCCACAACAAGCCTGTCATCCCAGAGATCAGTCTGGCCATCATTCACTGCACTCCCTCAATGTCAGGATTGTCCTTCATTCAGTATGGAGACCCAGATGGCACACAATACCGCACAATGTTTGAGATGACGTCTCACCAAGGCCCTGTACAGCGACAATAAGACACCCATTACTCCGGTACTCAAATTCCTTCGTAATGAAGGTCAACACACCATTTATCTCCTGCACTGTTTTCTGCTCCCATCGTATTGTTTTCAGTGACTCGTGTATAAGGTGCCCCAGTTCCTTTTCAATGTTACAGCTCCCCACTTGGCGGGGGTCTATGTACACTGGTCAGTGTGACAATGCCATTCCCAGTATTGACTTCTAGCTTCAGAACTCGCTACCCAGCATGGACCTCTGAGGCCTGCACAGAAGCAAACAAAAAAGGGAACGTAAGTCCTTTTATAGATCTCGGTCGTTCAATCAATCCCTTATCAAACAGTAGGCTGCCTTTCTATGTTTCCTTCCAAAGTATACAATGTCACATCTATCCACATTGCTCTTTTTCTCCCGCGTATTTACCCATTCACTCCACTTGTCTCAATCACCTTGGAGTTATTTTACCTCCTCCTCACCCACACACAATCCTACATTGTTTAGAGCCATCATCAGGCTTGGAAATATTACATGGGAGTCCCTCAACCACATGTTTGATCAGTATTGTGAACAGCTGGGGGCCAAGCACCCATCCCTGTGACAGCCTATGAGCCTTATCCTCCAAAAAGATTATTTTATTCTTATTCACTGTTTCCTGACAGTTCTCTAATTCTAAAGTCATGTCCATACATTAGTCCCAATCCCAAAGAATGATTTTACAAACTAGGATTGGAACTTTATCAAAAACCATTCTGAAAATCCAAATGCATCACATCCATTCCTTCTCTGTAATTTCGGTCCCAGTCATTTTCTCAAATATAATTCCCATTTCATCAATCTGTGTTCACTTTGTCCCTGTCCATAACTTCATTCCCAACCATTTCTCCCAAAACCGTTTATTTCCTCATTCCATTCTGTTCATTGTTTTTCTCACCAGACTGAGGTTTCCTTCTCTTGTTAGGAAGTTTTTGTTTTGTTTTGTTTTCTCCTGTAAGGCAGACCTGAAGTAGTTGCTTCATCATTCTGCCATTTCCCTGTTCTGCATTCTCGGGTTTCAGACTGGAAAGAAGCTGCACTTGTTTTCGTTAACCTTTCCCATTGACATATTTTTAGAAGATGTTCCAGTTCATTCTTATAACCCTTGTTCATCTCCTCTTCAGAAACACATCAATTCTTGTCTTAAGGTTCTCATTAATTAGATTAGATTAGATTACTTACAGTGTGGAAACAGGCCCTTCGGCCCAACAAGTCCACACCGCCCCGCCAAAGCGTAACCCACCCTTACACCTACATCTACATCTACCCCTTACCTAACACTACGGGCAATTTAGCGTGGCCAATTCACCTTACCTGCACATCTTTGGAGTGTGGGAGGAAACCGGAGCACCCGGAGGAAACCCACGCAGACACGGGGAGAACGTGCAAACTCCACACAGTCAGTCACCTGAGGCGGGAATTGAACCCGGGTCTCTGGCGCTGTGAGGCAGCAGTGCTAACCACTGTGCCACCGTGCCGCCTTGATCTTCCACAGCCACAGAAACACAGTCTCCGTACCATCTGGAATCCAGCACAGTCTGCATTAGTCCCACTTTCCTTCACGAGGCCCTTAGCTATGAACGTTATGGCACTTCCAGTCCTCCTCCAAGTCCTGTTTAACGATTGTGAGTTTACCCATGACAACTACCTTCTCAGGAAGTGTATTGTAGACCCCAAACAACCTCTGAGGGAAAAACAATCCACAAAACCTCTTTAACCTTCAAATTCTTTACTTTAAAAGTGTGTTCCTTTGTTCTTGACCCTTGGACTAAAAGGAACAGGTGCTGTCTATCCACCCTGTCCATGCCTCTCGTAATCTTATCCTTCTGAATCACATCCCCATCAGCCTCCTCTGCTTCAGAGTAAACAACCCAAGTTTACCCAGTTGCTCTTGATAGCTGATACGTTCCATCCCAGAGAACACCCTAGTAAATCTCCTCTTCCTGTGCAATCCCGAAATGCACACAGTATTCCAATTGTGGTCTAACCAAAGTCCCAAAAAGCTCTTATAATCTATGGCTCAATGAAGAATGGTTCTGTCTATGGTCCCATATGCCTTCTTGAGTAACCTAATAACCTTTCAAATCAGGGATCTCTGGAGAAGCAACCTTTGAGCTTCCTCACGTGCTGCCATTCATTGTGTATGCCCCTGTCTGCTTCCTTCTTCCAAAGTATATCCCCTTATATTTATCAGGATTATAGTCCATCTGTCAATGATCTGCCATCTGACCATTCCATCCATATCTTCCTGTAACATAAGACCTTCCTCCTAACTGTCAACCATCAGCCAATGTTGGTGTCAAATGCAAATTTATTCATTACAGTCCCCACAAACTACCCCCACGCTCCCCCTCCCCCCACCCCCCCCCACCCCCCCACGGACATTCTACATCATGAATACCACAAATAATATGGGACACAGCACTGATCGCTGTGGTACACACACCGGACACTGATCACCAGGCACACAGCCTTCCACCACCACACTCTGTCTCCTGCCACGATGACAATTTTGGATGTAACTTTATTTTGTTTATCAATTTCCCATGTGGGGCTTTCTCAAGATCTTGCTAAGAATCAAGATGAACAGCTTTCTCAAAAATGAGTCACTCAAATCCGTTAGGCAAGACTACCCTCTGATAAAGTTCATGTGGTCTCTCCCTGATCAAACCTTGCCTCTCCAAACAGAGATCGATTTTCTCCTTCCCTGCTTTTTCCAATAGTTTCTCTGACACTATTCTGATATTCACTGGTTGAAAGTTGCCTGGTCTATCTCCAGCACCCTTCCTGTGATGTGGAACCACATCAGCTGTTCTCTATCCCTCTGGCACCACATCTGTGACAAAAGTTGACTTAAAACTTTTGGTTAGGCCTTTTCGTCTCTCATCTCTCTCACAGTATCCTGAGACACAAGTCATTCGGATCAGGGGATGTGACCAATTGTATACCAGCTATAACCATCAATCCCTGCTCGCATTTTATACCAATCTACTGAAGAGCTTCATAGTCCACCTTCTCGAATTCTGTACTTGCATCCTCCTTCTCCCAAGTAAAACAGATATGAAGCGTCATATAAGTATCTGCCAATGTTCATCAGCTTCAAACAAAGATTGCCTTGCTGGTTTTTAATGGGCCCTAATCGCTCCTGGTTCTCTGTTCTGCTTGATGTGCATTTGGAATATTTTGGGATTCTTCCTAATCTTGCCTGCCAGCACTTCTCCATGTCTTTGTGTTAGTCGGGCTCCTTTGTGTGAAGTTTCTAAGTTTCACCAAGATCATGCCTCATTCTTTTGAACCTCTCAATAGCACAGGCCACGTTTCCTCAACAGAGGAATTAATCTGGAGAATCTCCATTGTAGTTCGTCTGTACTCAGCATATTCTTCCTCAGATCAGGAGACCAGAACACAACACTCCAGATACAGTCTGGCCAACACTCTCTGCAACTGGTGCAGGATGTCTTTACTTCGATATGCCAAATCCCTTTCAATGAAGGCAAACCTAACTTTTACTTTTCCATTTGCACATGTTCTTGCCAATACTCTCCCCTTTAACTTTATTTGCGGACTCACTGTGTGAGGTCTTCAAAAATCATCCGGAATACACATCGATACCATATCTCTGGTTCTCCATTGTCCAGGTTTACAAGAAACATCTTCAAATAATTTGAAAAACATTTCTCAGTAATGATTTCCCTTTCATAAATGTATAATCATTATCTCCAATTTTCCTGTTACATTCTAAATATCTAAGATCATATTCTTCATCATAGAATCTAACAGATTCCTGACTGTGGATAACAAGTTACCAGATCTGTAGATCGCCAATCTCCCTCTTCTTCCCTTTGCAAATAGTCGGATTAAGTTCATAACATTCCGGTTATCCAAGGGTTTTTGCCGGAAGCATTGATTTTCCTGTTCCTTGGAGGTTGTCTGACCTGCTCTGCTGTTCCAGCTTCACATTTGTTGACTCTGCCTTCCACCATCTGCAGTCCTTACTGTCTCCCACGTTAATCACCTTCCACTTACCCAGAATGGACTCCTGCCTTTGCGAATGACCAGAGTAAAACCCAGTGCTGTCCAATGCAATCAATGTTTCTATTGCTGCTTCCTCCGGAATTCTGGGATGAAGTACATTTTGTCCGTCAGATTTAGCAATGCACAATCCAGCTTTGTTTCCAAATCCTACCTCCTCCCTGATAGGAAGGATTTTATTTTCTTTATTTGCACAAGGCCCACGGTCACTTGGTGTTTCTGGGGGATTTTCTGGATCTTACTCCATGAAGACAGACACAAAGTGACTGTTTATTTTTCCAGTAATTTCCTTGTTCTCTACAATAATTTATCCTGTCCACACATTCACTGCTCCACATTGGACTTTGCTTTCATTTTCCTTTCAAATATCGATTGGAACTTTTTGTCCATTTGTTTGTTTCTTGTTTGCATTCACGTTCTCCTTTTGATTTTCTGAGCAGTTTCTTGGTTCTCCTTTGCTGGGTTCTAAATTTCTCTGAATTCACTGTCATAAAATGATATCTGATATTTTAATTAGCCTCTTCCTTTAATGTAATAATAAATATTGATGTTTTAAAAACAATTCACTTCACAGAAGAAGTTCTGGAGGTTTTAGGGAATATAAAGATGGATAAAGATGGATGAATATAAAGATGTCCATTTTGGAAGAACAAATAAGAATGCGGAATACAGGGTTAATGGTAGGGCTCTTAGTCAGGAGGAGGAACAGAGGGATCTTGGGGTCTATGTACATAGATCATTGAAGGTTGCCACTCAGCTGGATAGAGTTTGTAAGAAGGCCTATGGAGTATTATCGTTCATTAGCAGAGGGATTGAATTCAAGAGTCATGAAGTGATGTTGCAGCTGTACAGGACTTTAGTTAGGCCACATTTGGAGTACTGTGTGCAGTTCTGGTCGCCTCACTTTAGGAAAGATGTGGAAGCTTTGGAGAGGGTGCAGAGAAGATTTACCAGGATGTTGCCTGGAATGGAGAGTAGGTCGTACGAGGATAGGTTGAGAGTTCTCGGCCTTTTCTCGTTGGAACGGCGAAGGATGAGGGGTGACTTGATCGAGGTTTATAAGATGATCAGAGGAATAGATAGAGTAGACAGACAGAAACTTTTTCCCCGGGTACAACAGAGTGTTACAAGGGGGCATAAATTTAAGGTGAAGGGTGGAAGGTATAGGGGAGATGTCAGGGGTGGGTTCTTTACCCAGAGAGTGGTGGGGGCATGGAATGCGCTGCCCTTGGGAGTGGTAGAGTCAGATTCATTGGCGACCTTTAAGCGGCATTTGGATAGGTACATGGATGGGTGCTTAATCTAGGTTAGAAGATCGGCACAACATAATGGGCCGAAGGGCCTGTTCTGTGCTGTATTGTTCTATATATCTCTGGGACCTGGTCTAATGCATCCCACTCAGATATACAAAGTAAGGGAACGAATTATGGGGCCCGTTGCAAAATGTTTTCATCATCTATAACTACGAGTGAGGTGTCTGATAACTGGACAGTGTTTAATATCGTGCCTTTATTTCAGAAGGGTTGTAAGGAGAACTAGTGACCTGTGAGACTGACATCTATTGTGGTAAATTGTTGGAGGTGAGCTTAAAAGCGAAGAGTTTTGGATATTTCTGGAGGCAGAATTTGATTCAGGGTAGTTCGCATCCATTTGTATGAGGAAAATCGTGTCTTGCAAATGTAATTGAGCTTTTTGAAGAAGTTATCTAAAAGGTGGATGAGGGCAGAGCAGTAGATGTTGTATACTTGGACTTTAGTAAAGTCTTTGACCAGGTTCCACAAAGTAGACTAATTAATGGAGTTAGATCGCAAGGGGTTCAGAGTGATCTTGCCACTTGGATACAAAACTAGCTTAATGTCAGGAGACAGAGTGACGGCAGAGGATTGTTCTCCCATAGAGGGCAGTATGTCGGGAGTCTGCACTCTGCTGCTTCTGAAAAGGAAAATAGATGCTGAGTTGTTGCAACTGAGAGCAACTGGGTTAGGTTGAGGCCTAGAACATGGAGTCTCTAGCGCTGCAGCCTGCCTGCCTGGAAGCACTTGAACCTGGGATTCTCTGATCCTTTTACTGCCTGGTGGCCTGTATTTTTCCTCAATGAGTTGAAGACCGCTGTAATTGCACCTCCTACGCAGGGGAGAAAATGCTGAGGATTGGGGCCTACAGCCTGGGCCTTAGGTACTGCAGCTTGGAGGGGACCAGACTTGGGACTTGCTGTCACTGCTGCTGCTGCCCTGAGGAGCCTGATGGTCTGCAATTCTATTCTCCGGTGACTGGGAGATGTGTTTCTGGAGCCTGGATGTCTTCTTCAGTTTGGGGATTCTGGCTTGGACACTAATTTCTTGGGGGGGGCGCTGAACACTTACAATGAGTGGCTGTATGTTGGAGTCTGGGACCTGGAATTATTTGGAGCCTGGACAATCGCCTTATTGCTGCTGCTTTGTGACTGTAACCTATTTGCTGCCAGTGACTCTTGCTCAGGGCACTGGGGAACAATTGCTTTGCACCTGGGATTTGGGTAGCAGGTCAGGGCATGGTTGCCTGGGTGACTGGACTGGCAGGTCAAGCCTAACAGGACTCTCTCAGTTTCCTTTACTGACTATTTATGTGAGGGGAGGTGTTGGTCTTGGTTTGGGAGTGGCGATGGCAATCACTGGACTCTGTAAAACAATACCCAGGGTGGGGCCCAGTCATTCTTACATGGGGGTGGATGCATCTTCCACCTCCCCCCCCAGCCCCTCCCAGGGCCTCGTCACCCTTTCCTTATTTCACCAACCAGCTCAGGACGAAATGTTACATTCACCCCAACATGACCATTAAGACCTGTCAGCGGCCTTGGTGGGGCTAGTCTGGTTCCCCACCATTGTCACTACATCAAAGATGTATGGGAAGGCAGTGTTCTTCCTGAAGACTGAGCAGGTGGTGCAACTCACTCTGGAGAAGGGCCTTACTGTCGCTAAGATGCCTGTTGACCCTCTGGAGGTAATTTCCCAGAGGGTCATTTTGATGAACATCCTGCCCTTTGTTCCATTTGATTTCCTTCCATCACACATTCACCAGCTCAGGAAGATATGTTGGGTATGGTGTCAGTACTGCTTGGTCTGAAGGAGGTCTTTGCTTACCAGGCATTCTGGTCAGTTGAAGGCTGTGTGGTGTCATGCTTGCAAGGAGGTGGGACTACTCTGGAGGAATTGGCCTGCCTTGAAGACCACTGCAAAGTTGGAGAATGGAATACAGTCTTTGCAGGATGCAGGATGTGAGGATGTATGTTTATGATAGACATTGGCGTCCAGTCTATCCCATGAAATATAAACAGAAATGTTAAGGAAGGGAAACGAGGAGTCAGAGAATCGGGGTATTTGTGTGTGTGCGTCTGTGTGTGTGTCCGTGTGTGTGTATCTCCGTCTGTGTGTGAGTGTCTTTGTGGTGAGTCTATGTGTATGTGTCTGTGTTTGTCAGTGTGTGTCTGTGTATCTGTGTTTGTCAGTGTGTCTGTGAGTGTGTGTGTGTGTTTCTCTGTCTTTGAGTGTGTGTGTGTGTTTCTCTGTCTGTGTCTGTGTGTGCGTGTCTGTGTCTATCTGTCTGTGTCAGTGTGTGTGTGTGTCTGTGTGTCTGTGTGTGTGTGGGACTAGATACCCCTCACTGACCTCTGCACTGGGACTCGATTCCCATAACTGACCTCTGCACTGGGACTCGATTCCCCTCACTGACTCGAGTCCCAGTGCAGAGGCCAGTGAGTTAAGTGAGCAGTTAAGAAGGCAGATAGGAAACATGCCTTTACACATTGAGGCAGAGATGATCAGAGCAGGGAGGGTCCTGTTGGAGCTCTACAGCCATTTGGATAGGCCACAGTTGGAGTATTGTGTACAGTTCTGGTCACTGCACCATGGGATGGATGTGATTGCACTGGAGGGAGGGTAAAGGACATTCACCAGAACATGGGTTGGGCTGCAGCAGTTTCGCTGTGAAGGGGGAGGCTGGATAAGCTCGGGCTGCTTTCTTTAGAGCAGAGATCGGGGTATATAAGACCAAGGGGGATGTGGACTGGGTGAATGGAAAGCAGTTTTCCCCCTTAATCAGAGGGCAATTAACAAAGTGGTGTAATTTTAAGCTGAATGACAAATGGTTTAGAGGGTACATGCCACCCAGAGGATGGTAGGGGCCTGTGCTGCATCGTCCAAGAGGGGAGTTGAGGTAGAAATCCTCAAAACCGTCACAAAGTACTTGGATAAGCACTGAAAGGTCATAACATTCAAGACCATGGACTAAGTGCTGGCGACTGAGACTTGTGTTGCTTTTAGTGTAATTTTGGAGGTACAAACTCGATGGACCAAAGGGGACATTTACCCTGGATGATGCCATCATGCTATTAATTTGAATGTAAGGTTCTGATTTTTGTTTTGTCTTTGTTTCGAGAAAATGTGACCGAGAGGAAGTTCCAGCTGTTGGTGTGGTCTGTATCAGCTTCAGGTTCTGTATTAGAGTGCTCATTCACAGAGAGAATTTCCCAAATCAGTCAGATAACTGAATGACCAAGGAAAGCTGTGGGATAACAGTGTGCAGTGGAACAGCTCTCAAGGAACTCGGCAACATGAGGTATTAAATGACTGAATAATCTCAGCAGAATCAAAGTCATCACTGAAAAGAATATCAAAAGATACTCAGATATTGATGGGACTGATAGTGAGTGAAATATTGCAAGTATTGTTGTTGAAGACAAATTGGAATCAACATTTGAGACCTAACAGGATCAGATTAATCTAGTCTTTGGGGTATTCAAATACAGACTTAAATCTCAATGATATCATATCATTAAAATAAATGTGTTGTCATTAATTGTTTGTTCAAAATGATAATAAAAATTTGAAGATGTAATCATGGTTTCCCAGTGGAGATACCACACAATATAAAATAATGTCTCTGGAACTGTGTCAGCTCCACCTCCGAGAGAATTCTCCGATTCTGACAGATTGCCAGCAGCAGGAAGGGAAAGAAACAACTAAATGCATCTTCTCAGAGAAAGGGTGGATCAGGTGTTTGACACCATCCTCGCTGTGGTTGGTGTTCCTGGTAAGTCTTGTAATAACTTAGCTCATACAAAACTCTGCACTGAATCATCCTTATTCCTGTGGTCATTCCCCTCAACAATAAGTATACCATTTTGGATACTGTTGGGGGGGATGACTTACCAGCGGAAAGCTGTGGGGCACCTGCTACTTAGAAGGGAAGGGGGAAGAGGAGCAGAGCAGTAGTCATTGGGGACTCGACAGTTAGGGGGACAGATAGAAGGTTCTGTGGGTCAAGAGAGACTCACGGTTGGTGTGTTGCCTCCCGGTTGCCAGGGTCCGTGATGTCTCTGATCGTGTTTTTGGGATCCTTCCGGGGAGCGGGGGGAGGGAGAGCAGCCCCAAGTCGTGGTCCACATTGGCACCATTGACATAGATCGGAAGAGAGATGGAACATCAAGGAGCTAGGATGGAAGCTTAGAGCTAGGACAAACAGAGTTGTTTTCTCTGGTTTGCTGCCCGTGCCACGTGCTAGTGAGGTGAGGAATAGGGAGAGAAAGGAGTTGAGCACGTGGCTACAGGGATGGTGCAGGAGGGAGGGTTTTGGGTTTTTAGATAATTGGAGCTCTTTCTGGGGTTGGTGGGACCTCTACAAGCAGGATGGTCTTCATCTAAACCAGAGGGGTACCAATGTCCTGGGTGGGAAATTCGCTAAAGTGATTAAGGTGGATTTAAATTAATACAGCAGGGGGATGGGAACCAAAATTGTAGGACAGGTACAGAAGAGGATGAGAGTAGGGAACCTGGATTGAAGTGTGTGTACTTCAACGCGAGGAGCATTCGAAATAAAGTGGGTGAACTGGCAGCGTGGGTTGGTACCTGGGACTTCGATGTTGTGGCCATTACGGAGACATGGATATAGCAGGGACAGGAATGGCTGTTGCAGGTTCCAGGATTCAGATGTTTCAGTAAGAACAGAGAAGATGGTAAAAGAGGGGGAGGTGTGGCATTGTTAATCAGGGACAATATTACAGTTGTAAGAAAGGATGTTTGGGGACTCGTTAACTGATGTAGTATGGGCTGAGGTTAGAAACAGGAAAGGAGAAGTCACCAAGCTGGGAGTTTTCTATAGGCCTCCGAATAGTCCCAGAGATGTAGAGGAAATGATAGCAAAGATGATACTCGATAGGAGTGAGAGAGGCAGGGTAGTTGTCATGGGGGACTTCAACTATCCAAATATTGACTGGGATCACTACAGTACGAGTACTATAGATGGGTCAGTTTTTGTCCAGTGTGTGCAGGAGGGCTTCCTGACACAGTATGTAGACAGGCCTAACCTACTGGGTAACGAGCCTGGCCAGGTGTTAGATTTGAAAGTAGGTGAGCACTTTGGAGACAGCGATCACAATTCTGTCAGATTTACTTTAGTGATGGAAAGGGATAGGTGTACGCCACCGAGGAAGAGTTACAGCTGGAGGAAGGGAAATTACGATGCAATTAGGAAAGATTTAGGAAACGTAGAATGGGGAAGGAAACTGCAGTGGATGAGCACATTAGAAATGTGGAGCTTATTCGAGGAAAAGATAAGTATGTACCTGTCAGGCAGGGAGGAAAATATAGCGCACTTGAGCTGTGGTTTACTAAGGAAGTGGAATCCCTGGTCAAGAAGAAGAGGAAGGACAAAATGTGAAAACTCAGTTAGGGCACTTGAGGGTTACAAGGAAGTCAGAAAAGACCTAAAAAGAGAGCTCAGAAGGGCCAGGAGGAGACATGAGAAGTTATTGGTGGACAGGATCAGGGTTATCCTTAAGGCTTTCCATAGGTATGTCAGGAATAAAAGAATGACGAGAGTTAAATTAGGGCCAATCAAGCATAATAGTGGGAAGTTGTGTGTGGAGTCAGAGGAGATAGGGGAAGCACTAAATAAATATTTTTTGACAGTGTTCACTATAGAAAATGAAAACGTTGGTGAGGAAGATACAGAGATACTTGCATCAAGATTAGAGGAGATTGAGGTTCACAAGGAAGAGGTATTAGAAATACTGCAGAGTGTGAAAATAGATAAGTCCCCTGGGCCAAATGGGATCTATCCTAGGATTCTCTGGGAAGCGAGGGAAGAGATTGCCGAGCCTTTGACATTGATCTTCAAATCATCATTGTCTACAGGAATAGTGCCTGAGGACTGGAGGATAGCAAATGTGGTTCCCTTGTTCAAAAATGGTAGTAGAGACAACTCTGGTAATTACTGACCAGTGAGACTCACTTCAGTTGTTGGTAAAGTGTTGGAAAAGGTTATAAGAGATAGTATTTAAAACCATCTAGAAAAGAATAATCTGATCAAGACAGTCAGCACGGTTTTGTGAAGGGTAAGTCGTGCCTAACGAATCTTAATGACTTTTTTGACAAAGTGACCAAACAGATAGATGAGAGTACACCAGTTGATGTGGTGTATATGGATTTCAGCAAGGCGTTCGAGAAGGTTCCCCACGGTAGGCTATTATTCAAAATGCGGAGGAATGGGATTGTGGGAGACATAGCAGTTTGAATCAGTAATTGGCTTGCTGAAAGAAAACAGAGGGTTGTAGTTGATGGAACATGTTCATCTTGGTGTCCAGTTACTAGCGGCATACCGCCAGGTTCGGTGTAAGGTCCACTGCTGTTTGTCATTTTCATAAATGACCTGGATGAGGGATTAGAAGGGTGGGTTAGTAAATTTGAGGATGACACTAAGGTCGGTGGAGTTGTGGATAGTGAAGAAGGATGGAGTAGGTTGCAGAGAGACATTGTTAGGATGCAGAGCTGGGCTGAGAGATGGCGAATGGAGTTTAATGTGGACAAGTGTGGATGGAGTAATCGGAAAGCAAAGTACTGGGCTAATGGTAAGATTCTTGGGAGTGCAGATGAGCAGAGAGTTCTAGGTGTCCATGTACACAGATCCCTGAAAGTTGCCACCCAGATTGACAGGGTTGTTAAGAAGGCGTACGGTGTTTTGGCCTTTATTAATAGAGGCATTGTGTTCCAGAACCAGGAGGTTATGCTGCAGCTGGACAAAGCTCTGGTACGGCCACACTTGGAGTATTGTGTACAGTTCTGGTCACCGCATTATAAGAAGGATGTGGAAGCTTTGGAAAGGGTGCAGATGAGATTTACGAGGATGTTGCCTGGTATGGAAAGAATGTCTTACAAAGAAAGGCTGAGGGCCTTGAGGCTGTTCTCGTTAGAGAGAAGGTGGTTGAGAGGTGACTTAATCGAGACATACAAGGTAATCAGAGAGTTAAATAGGGTGGACAGAGAGAGCCATTTTCCAAGTATGGGAACGGTAAACACATGGGGACACAAGTTTAAAGTGAGGGGAGATAGGTAGAAGACAGATGTCAGAAGTAGTTTCTTTACTCGGAGATTAGTAAGGGTATGGAATGCTTTGCCTGCAATGGTAGTACATTCGCC